>NC_044549.1:83969645-84272675 GCF_007565055.1 Rhinopithecus roxellana | reverse complement strand
TCAATAGTGTTGACACAGGGAACAGATAATATTATTTATATAGTGAGATACTTTCACCATATAAATACCAAAACATGAAGTGCCTGTAATTTATGGCCACTTCTTCATAATACAATAATGAATGGCTAATGAGGCCAGGTAAGGCTAGGTTAAGGGATGATGATGGTTGTGATAATGACAGTGATCTACTGAAAGTAGCGAGAGAGGAGATAAAAATTGGCTGAGGAGAAAGGAATTATCATTGTTTGTATTGGCTTATAGAGTTTTGGGGCAGAGAGAGAGCACTGCTGCTAGTGAAGAAAATAGCATTCACCATTTTCATAGTATTGTGCAGTGTTCTGTGCCTGGTCCTTGACATTAACAAATATTATTAAGCCTTCTGTTGCACTTTTCTGAAATTATGGAGCTTTTTTCTTTTTTTGAAAAAAAAAAAACAAAAAAAACAAAAAAAAAACAACAACTTTCCTAGAAGGCACAGAGTGACTTAAATGGTTAGAAGAGAAATATTCAAGCTTTGGGGCATCATGTATATTTATCCATTCCCTGCTTCTGCCACTCTTGTTTCTGGACAGTAGGATGTATGTGTTGCTTTCACTACCTACCTTCAGCCCCATTCACCTCTCTTGGATCTTACTTGGCTTTGTTTTTTTTTGTTTTGAGACAGAGTCTCGCTTTGTCACCAGGGCTGGAGTGCAGTGGCATGATCTTGGCTCACTGCAAACTCCTCCTTCCAGGTTCAAGTGTCTCCTGCCTCAGCCTCCTGAGTAGCTGGGATTATAGGTGTGTGCCACCACGTCCAGCTAATTTTTGTATTTTTAGTAGAGACAGAGTTTCACCATGTTGGCCACGCTGGTCTCAAACTCCTGACCTCAAATGATCTGCCCACCTCGGCCTCCCAAAGTGCTGGGATTACAGGCGTGAGCCACCACGCCCGGCCTTTATTTGACTTTGTGAATTTCTTCATTAGTGACAGAAATTTCTCAGTATTTCTATTTAACTGGGCAAGCTTACGTAGGTTGACTCATTATTGATAAAAGGTCTGCCAAGCAATTAAATAAAGCAGGGTTATGTGATACTTAAAATGGCTAGTATTAATTGAGTACTTACTATCTACTATCCCAAGATCTTTGCATGCATCATCTCATTTACTCCTCAGAGCAGTCTATGAGGTAAACATTAGTTTCTGTATTTTAGATGAAGAAAATGGCACTTAGGAAAGTGAAGTAACTTGCCTCATAAAACCGTAAGTGGCAGAACTGACTGGCACCCTTGGCTTTTTGACCCAGTAATCCTCATCCTTGAACATTTTTTTACTGTATGGAAAAATGTTTTCTGAGTTCTAGTAACTAATATAGAATAAACAGAATTTTGTCAGCATACTATGTAATAGAGAGTGTCTGGGATTACAGGTTTTACTTGTTTGCTCACATTGGTGCACAATAGTCTTTGTTTTATTCTTTCCCTAAAAACCGTCTCTACTATAGTGCCAACTAAATATTTTGGAATAAATTGAAGAACTATTTTTTTAAGACTAAATTATCATCTTTGTCTCATCTAACTTGAAATGCCTCTGCCAACAACTTTACATTCTATATAGAGTATAACTAACATGTGGTCTGTAGTAGACATGCAGGAAATGCTTATGGAATGGATCCTAACATAGTGCTAAAGATGTCTCTGGTTTAGAATGCTCTCGTAAGCTTTGCAAGGCCCACTGGATATTGCTACAGAGCCTGCCTTTACACCCTGCGAGTGTAGGGTGTGGGAAAGGGAAAATAGTTTATAGGCCAGTAACTACAAGACAAATGATTTGAAATTACCACAAATATAGATAAAGTTAATTTCTTCAACTTTTGAGCAACATAATTGTTATATTCTGATAAACTGCTGGTGTAATTATCCTTTTCTGCCAAACTTCATAATCACAAAAGCCAATTTTAACTTGCTAGTAACCAACTTCTGGTTCCCATCTTCTAGAGCCTTTATGCGATTTTACTAACATAGGCAGGAATTTAAAGCCATTGTCTTCAATCCTGTCTCTGAATCCAGGCATGGTCAGTAGTGATTTATTTCTAAATCTCAAAGTTCCACAATTAGCTGTCTAAAAATAAGAGTTTTGGACCAGTAGCTTTTTGTACTGTGGTTTATTTCGGCCATTTATAGTAGCATAAATGAAGCTTCCTCGTCTAGGGTTATGTCCTGGGCAGTAAAAACCATGGAGTAGAAAATTGATTTTTTAAAATGATTTTGAATAGTCGTAACTGCAGCTTAATGGAATCATCTTGGGTGAACTTAGAGGTAGTTAGTAATGTGGGAACCCACTGTGCCACGTGCTGGTTGTCTAGGATTTTCATAATGAAAGACTTAGAGATAGTTCTACTACCACTCTTGGTTGGTGGTTTACTAGCCTGAGATGCAAGATGGTGTCAAAATTCTTATAGGATATCTCAGAGGCAGCTGCTCACAGGATCCAGGCAGGTTAATTAAATGACTGATGATGGCTAGACATAAAGTGATAGGGAGCAATGTAGACTTTGGTGAACTGGAGACCATATATTCCACCTAAATGCGAAAACTGCTGTTCATTTCTATCTTGTTACTGTCATGGGAGAGAGTGAGCCTGTTACAACACCCAAATTTTTTAAAGGAGCTTGAAACCTGAATCTTAATGCAAAAGTTTTCAGTTTTTAAATATTGGTAACTAATACAAATTTTAAAATTATGAGCCAAATACAGTGTATCTGTGGACTGAATGCAATCTACAGGCCATCAATTTGTGGACCTCTGGTGTATCCTATGATATAGGGTAGTAGTTTCCCTATGGGTATAATTTGAGAGAGACTAGGATTATATCCTAAGACATTTCATTCTTTTGTGCTACAGTCATTCTTCCCCATACTCTTCACACACTGTTTCTTAAATTCCTCATGACTTAGCAAGAGTGAAGTATCAGCTCTTACCTCTATGGTAAGAAAAACTGGGGCTTTGGGTAGGAAGAGTTGAGCACCCAATGTGGAGCCACTAAAAGTTAAGACAGAATGGTAGGCCAAAGCTGCCAAGTTTGGGACTTGTATACCTGTTTGGAAATGTCAAAAGTCCTTGTTAAGTAGAAGCAATTGTACTGATCCTACACATATAGATTTTCCAGAAGTCTTACCAGGATATATCCTTCATCCTACATAGTTAAGTATTAAAAGAGCTGTTACAAATCTAGTTGATACACTAGAGAAAACAGTAATTCTGTTCACAACTTAGCAGCAGTCATAAACCAAATAAAGTTTGATTCCTTAGATAAGCAGGTAAAAATGTCATTGTTTACTCTTTAAAGGAAGAACATTGATAAATCAACCTAGCAAAGACCATTCTTTTTGGTTTGCTGCCTGTGTAAAGATGACTACCAATGTTCATTTTACTATCATGAAAACTTGGACCAGAGGGTTGGTGGGTATTAATGTGATCTGTTAAGGGAGACTAGTAACCTGATTTTATTGGATAGAGACTTTTCATAGAAATGCTCAACACTACTGAATACATCAAAAACCATACTTTATTTTATGTATAGCAATACAATTTACATATTAAATAACACTATAATAGAATGATATAGTTTAAACAGAAGAAAAAGGGAAAATTTTCAGGTTACAAAACCCCTCCCCCTGAACAAATGTTTAAAAAAACAAAAAAACAAAAAAACACACTTTTTCCAAATGGGTCAATGTGACGAATGTATTCAGTGACTAATTATGTCTAATTCCTATTGCACAAATGGTCAATGGAATTAAAAAGAAAACCCAACTTTCACAATCACTGCCTCAAAGAAATAACACACGTTGGATTCTTTTGGAATGTAAAGATGGTTTTTGCTACTTCAATACACAGAAAGTTGAATTCACATATCCACCACAAAAAGGAAAAAAAAAAAAACTATGACAGAGGTGAAACTAGAAAAAAATTAGCTTTATATGAAAATATAAAATTCTATGATTATATACCATAGATACAAAGTTCCCAGAAGATGCTTACCCAAGCAACAAAATATTTACAGTTTTAATGATTTTTAGCTATTTCAAAATGAAGTGAAAGAAACATGAGTCAACATGAAGGCAGAATTCTTTAGAAACAATGGCTGCTTGCTAGTTTCAAATGTCCTAACAAAAAAGGAGTCACTACCCCAAATGTTGGAGAGTTGCGACATTTTATAAAATTGACTGTCTCCTTTTCTGGAGATGTTTATTTCTTAAAACTCAAGATATTTTTCTTGAAATTAATTATCCTCTGTAGAAAATGCTTCCCTTTGCAAATATTTAACAAAAATACTAAAAACAGTTTAACAGCTAAGACAAAGTAGAGGCCAAATATCATTATTACAATTCCTTCCTATTTGTAGCATGCCTTCTTTCAAGAGATAAGTAAAGCCAGGATTGTGTGTTAAATGGCAACTAAGGGAAAGCGCAAAGGATTAAGTGAAATTAAATCTGTTAAAAAAAAAAAAAAAAGCAGGCATTTTTCCTTCATATAAAAATTCACTGGCACCATTTGAACATAAACTTTAGAACATAGGAGTTGAAAATGCATTTCCAGTATAACCGTTAAATTCTTAAGACAAAACTACATTTTGATTCTTAAATTATGATGAGTTGGGTTTTTTTTTTTTTAAATTTTTGCTTAGAATTAGTAGTATGTATCTTTGGTAAATTGGTATCTATATTTTAATTTTAAATACAGTATATATGCATTTAAGAAAAATTCATAACAAGGCAGTTGTGCTGTGTCATTATAAAATAATTATTTACTGATTTCAATATGTCACTCTGGGCTAAAAACTCCAGCAACCAGAACTTGAACACCATAACCCTTCTTTGGCCTCGCTGGACTCTTCTACTTGAATAGACTAAAAACTCTAAAGGCATAAAAATTAGGACGACTAATTAGCTAATCTTATTCTTTTTGAAATTCAGAAATTAACTTTTTTCATATTAAAGAAGATATCTTGGCTATCGCATGTAAGAAAGTTCTCCTGATGGCAACAACATGTCTTTTCTTTGATGTCCAGCACAGCCATTTGGTCTGATCATTGCAATTTATTTTTATATGATGTGTGCATTTTGCTTACCTAGAGCTAAATTCATGTACACAAACAGCTTATTTTATAAAGTAGCACACATTAATTTGCAATAGCTATTTCCTTTCCCGAGTGCAAGTGTTAATAACCTTGTTATGTACGTAAGCAATGTGCTTATGTCTCAAAGAAAACCCTGTCTTTGAAACTCTGCCTCTGGAAAGATGCAAGCTATGTTTTTGCCAATAACACATGAATCGTAATAGTGAGGATCTTGCAGGGATGTCTGCAAGGACATCCCTGTCTCTTGCAGGGATGAGGACCTGCTAAATATAATTGTCCTCATTGAAGTGTGTGTGGACCACTTTGGCAAGATGGGCAAGTAGGAATTGCTTATAATTCAGTGGGTCAGGATATGGAGACTTTGGTTCAAGCTTGCTGGAGACACACAGATTGCTCACAGGGAACTTCTAAACTCTTTCTTTTGTTGTTTCTATCCTGTTTACTAGCTGTTTTATCGTGATTCTGAAACCACTGTAAGAGATAGCCACAAAATTGCATTGGAGGGTCTGCCTTTCCATGAATTGAGACCTCTATAAATAGCACAGGAGGGAATACTTGCTATTTGTCTTTGAACCAATGTTTACTTTTATTAAGAAAAAAATCACTGAGAAAGGGACCATGTACCCTAACTTGAACATTATTTTTGAACATCAAGTCCACTTTGCCATCTACTAAAAAGAGTTAACTCCTATCAATACTCTATACAACTAAAATAACCCACTTAATTGACTAAAAAAGAAGTCTAGCTCATTGCTTTCCTGATTCTCCTCAGCATCTGGCAGTTGTACTGTTCCTGTGTTCAAGCTTTACTTGAACTTTACAGAGCTTCCTATGTCACCTCTGGTGGGAGCGGAGGGGCTGTAAAGGTGTCTTGTCATCTATAGCACATGCAACTTAGCATGCTCTCTTGAACATCTTATCTCAAGACTAGCTTACACAGCTCTTGAAAAGCAGAATATTCCATGTTGTTGAATCTGTGTATTGAGAAGATGAGATAAACCCTGTTAAGTTATGTAGTTTACGAAAACGCCATTGACCCAGCCTTTGCATTCAAATTCTTTAACTTGGCCCATAGCTTATTTCTCCTTAGCAATTCTGGTCCTCCAGCACCATTCTGACAAACTTTATGAAAGCCAACTCAAGATAAATAGAACCTCAGTGCTGATCATCATTAATGTTTAATGCCTACCCAGATGGCATGACAGCAGCCAGCGTGGCCTTTTTGTTGAAGTTAATTGACATAAAAAGTAAACAAAACCCTATTCTTCTTAACAGGCCCAGTTCTGGTGATGATTTCACTTTTGACAGAAGCTGTCCCTCAAAAGCAAACATGCAATAGAAGAAACAGATCTCAGTAAGTAGCTTATTTTTCTAACGAACACTACTAAAATTTCTTATTAATGCTCCTAATTTTCCCATTATGCACTGCAGGGTGAATATGGCTCCAGAGGCTGCATTAAATAACTTCCTTAAGCTCTAATGATTATTGGTGTCTTTTACTGATGTGTATCTGTTCTTGACACTGAACTATACAAAAGCATACAAAGCCATCTCCCTCTTTTAAAAACTTGAAAATGTGGGTATTATCTTTAATTAAATATTTTAATTCTCTCTCCAAATCAGATTTATCTATGTGTGGGAGTTTAGACAGTCCCAAGACTTTTGCTAATACAGTATTTCCAATTTAATCTTAAGTAGAAGAATGTATGTAATTCAGAGATTTATTATAAAACAGTTGGCAAAGAAGGAAAGAAAAGAATAGTAACTATGTAGGTAGTTTTTATTAGATTGCTATACGAGTAATAGGGAATTTTTAGAGGACTAGCTTCAAAATTACACACCTGCAGTAGTTTTCATTCTTCTACCTACTGTGAGGTATGGTATTATAAACTAAGAAGCATTAATGGAGAGTAACTAAAGGGTCTCATAACTGAGTTGTATATAATATTGCCATCTTGCTATTGTTAAAGATAGCCCTGATTTTAGGCTGTAGCTATTTTAGAGAGTCAAAATGGAAATAACACACATTGTCCACATAGCTACTGTGAAAGCTGTAATACAGAGTTATCTTTTATTTTGACACATTTTTTAAAAACTGTGAATATAACTTTGTAACTAATAAGGGATGGTCACATGAAGCAGTTCTTAAGCCTTCTAACTTCTTAAGGGATATCTTTTAACCGGCATAAATGGAACTGTTTCAGGGCCATGACATTAACAGACCTTTTTAGCTCCCAATAGCCTGCTAGTCTGTAAAAGAAAACAATGCTATCCACTCCATTAAAATACAGAAGGCATACAGTATTGAACAGTGCCTAAAAAAAAAGGAGAGGAGGACTGAAGAAAAGTACAGCATTGCCTGCTAGTAGAATGCAACTGCTTTAGCAATAATAATAATAATAAAAGCAATATACACTGTCATAACAAAGACCTTCACTGTATCGGACTAAAAAAAAGTAGCATGTACGTTGTGATGGAATGTCACATTAGGGTTTGCTGTTGTGTAAGATTATAGGCAGTAACACTGATCATATAGTGCAAACTAGGTAACTTTGCGTTTCCATGTGTGAAATGAACACAGGTGCAAATGCTCAGTAGGATACCAGTAAGACATAAAATGGCAAAAAATAAATATCAAAACTTTTATCAGTGTAAAAAAGTAACTGGGTTATTGTATAACCTAGAGTCTGGCAAAAAAGGCCTCAAAAAAGTTCTCAGTCTTCAGAAGTTTACAAATTAAGTGCCCTTTCAGAATTCCAGTCACACTAGGGACTCCATGCTCTCGGCAGGGTCTGATTCATCTGCAATAAGAACAGCACCATTTTTGTCCACTGTCATGGGACCATTTCCATTTTCTTTAGTGCTGACCAAGCTGAGCATTGCTTTATAGACGAACTGGTATTGTTCCTGAAAAACAAGAGGAAGACAGTTTGAGCCAAAGAACAGCTTAGTCATTTCATGTAAGGTAGAAATACCAATTAAAATGGTAATTGTGAAAAACATACTAGAGAAACAGCAATATCATAAATGTTATAAGAAACTTTAAAAAAATCATTTGAGATCCATTATAGTCAAGACCTATACCTTCTTCGTGTTCTTTTGATCTCTGTTAGCTTGGAACCAATTCTCAATGTTGATAGTTCATTAAGATAACCAGAGAATACTATCCTCTAAAGCAGGGCTTCTCAACCTGAGCACTACTGACATTTTGGGCCAGATAATTCTATGGTGTTGAGGGCTGTCTTGTGCTCTGTGGTTTGCTTAGCAGCATCTCTGGCCTGTATCCTCTAGATGCCATCCAATTGCAGTTGTGACGAGCAGAAAAGTCTCCAGACATGGCCAAATGTCCCCTGGGTGGGGGAAAATCACCCCCAGTTGAGAACTCCTGCTCTAAACTGTGAGTCTGAGTTTCAACTGATGTAGTACAGGTTTTACAGATAAGCACACTACTTACAATGTCTGTGAATACTCCAGGCCTCATAAGATTGATCATTTTTGCAACCTGGAAAACATCCACAGCGTTTTCATTCTCTAGTTGCTGGGACAGGGTGGTAAGGGCACATAACATTCCTGCTGAAACTGCTCCATATCTGGGGGAGAAAAAAAAGAGATGTGATTTCAGATATATAAAGGGACCAAATATATTTAAATGAAATTACTGTCATGTATTTTCATAGAAACTAAGTAGACTGTTTTGATGTTTATTCTAAAGACACGAATGAATGAAATGCTGGATGGGGGAGGGATTTGGAAGCCAGCATAAAGGTGAGATTTGTTTATGAAGTGGAATATCCCAAATTGGTTCATTAGACATTTAGCCTGATATCTAATAGAAATGAGAGGTTCAAAAGTAGACTTGGGAGAGCTAAAGATGATTTGGTATTGGTGATGAGTTGGGTGGTACAATAGAAAAAACAATAAAGAGAACCTCTTAACTAGAGGTTATTGGACAAGCAGCCAGTGATGAAGGGCTCTGAATTTTTTTTTTTTTTTAACAATTCCAAATAGTTAAATTGAACTTACAGAATATGAAAAATTAAAAAAATGGAAATATATGGCTCCAAACAGACAATTTCCACAATTAATTTCATATGAAGTAATTATTTTTGGCACTGAAGTGGAACTTTCCTAATGAGAGCACTATGAAATCCTTGGAAAGATAAATATGGTTCTCTTTGCTTCACAAAAAAGTCTTAGAAAGGTAGTAAATTTCCATCAGGCCAGGTTGGTAACTCCACTTTTCACAGGAATCTGATGGAACATAGTTTCCACATTAGTGATGAGAAAACAGATGGATTAAATGAATTGTTCAAGATGCTGTTGCTGGCTGGTGGCAGAAATGAGAGTGGAGTTCAGACGCCCTGTGCCCATTGTTTTTTGAAAAACTTAAATATCATTTCTAAATTGTTACATAACATTAAAATATTACATGTTTTACATCTTTAATACAAATAAGACCAAAGTCCCCCTTAGCCACCACCCCCCAACTTTAGAGGTAGCCTCTCCAGAGGTAAAAATTATTACACATGTAGATACAGCCTTCTAGATTTAGGTATATCACTACATTTCAGTTCAACTCATTATTTCATCATTATTTTGTCTGCTACATGCATACCAGGTTTACCTTCTAGATGGACATTTAGCTTGTTTGAATTTGTGCACTTTAGCATAGGTACTGAGTAGAAGGGCTAGGGTCCCAGGTATGCCCATTTTTAGTTTTAAAGATACTGCCGTATTTCTTTCCCAAGTGGTTGTTACCTGTTCATACTATTCCCAGCATGAGCATACTTGCTTCTCCTCATCATTTTAAACTTGAAACACTTTTGCCAATCTGATGAGTGGAAGACTGTATCTTACTAGGATTTTAATTTGCATTTCCTTGATTACCAGGGAGGCTGAATGTCTTTTTATGAATATTGACCAAGTATTATTTCCTCTTCTGAAAGTGCCTAATTAACACTTTTCTACTAAGTTTGCCTCTTTCAAATTGATTTATATAGGAGTTATTTTTACAGTGTCTGTAGTACTTGTGAGTTTTTTTTTCCCCCAATCTATTTCTCTTAACATTGTTTGTGGTCATTTTGTTATACAGAAGCAGAGTTTAGATGTAATCAAGTTGATAAATCTTTTATTTTTGGCTTTTATTGGAATCTTGTTTGAGAATGCTTTCTCTAACCTTTTTTTTAAAGATACTCTCCTACATGTTCTAATTTTACTTTTTTACATTTAATTGTCTAATTCATCTGAGTCTTATTTTTGCTTTGATGTAAGGAAGGGGTCTGATTATAGTTATTTTTCCATTGGATAACCAGTTGTCCCAGCATTTCTTATTTTACATTGTGATCTTTTCTCATTGACATCAGCTTCCTTTTTAGCATGTACTACATTCTTATATATGCAAGCCTATTTCTGAACTCTATTTTGACCTTTTATTCTGTTTGTCTATTTTTTGTACCTCCCCATGTGTATCCCAGTTCCTTAATAAGTCTTGATATCTGATAAAGCAAGTTTCTGTAATAGTCTTGGCTGTCTCTACATTTACTTCATATTGTTTTTAGCGATTCAAACATATAATTTTCATGTTTTACTGGTACACTTATGTCCAAATAACTCTAACCTTCCACCCGACTCCATCCTGTTTCATAGTAATTTTGAAACCAGATTGTTAAGGAACACAAACATTTTTGTTGGGATTTTGATTAGATTTTGATCTGAGGAAATTACCATCTTTTCAATCTTGAGTGTTTCTCTTCATGAACACGATGTCTTTTCTCCATTTATTCAGGCCTTTTATAGCTTTTAACTAGGTTTTATAGTTTTCTTTATAGTCTTTGCCAATTTCATTTTTCGTAAATTTTTAGGTACTTTAGAGTTTGTTACTCCTATTAATGGCCTCCTTTTGTGACAACATTTTCTGTTTAGTTTCACTTCATACATGGGAAAGTTACTGATTTTCACATGGTGAAATTGTATCCGGTCAAACAGAAGAACCCGGCGTTAAGTTTTAATAGTTTGTGGATTCTGTAGGTAGCTGACATCTTTATCTGCCAATAATGCGAGTTTTCCCTGTGTTCAACTTTTATGCTTCTTCTATCTTCTGCTTTTACTGTGTTGGCTAGCACCTACATAGGCTTACATACTAGAACTGAAAGCAAGTATCATGTATCTTAAATGTTCAAGCTTCTAAGTTTTTAATATTAAAACGTTTGCTAATATGCATCTGGTAAATAACAATTATAAAGGTAAAGAGGATGCTTTCTATTTTTACTCTAAGTGGTTTTTTTTGGAGGGGGGTGTCATGAATGGGTGTTGTTTTATTGTACGCTTTTCAGTATCTATTGATTTTTTTTTTTAATGTCTCTAAAAATGTCCTGAATTCACTGATAAACTTTTGGTAATATATCAAAAGCTTAACACCAGCTCTACATTACTAGGGTAAGTTTTTCATGATGTGTAATTAATTCTTTTAATATACTAGGTTTTATTAGACACTTTTTATTGGCATTTTTGCATCGGAGTTCAAATAAGCAAGCTTGGCCTATACATTTCCATTCTGGTGCTAAGCCTTGTTTGTTTAAATCAACGTTGCATTAAATCTTCTGTGTGTTACTGTTCATATGTAGCCTTGGTCAGGACTTGTGGGCCCTAACAGGTGGAAAACTCATTCTTTTATTCAGTTCTTAGTGATCACTAACATGTGTTGTGCTTTATGTGCCATGTTCTCTTATAGGTATTTACATGTACCGACTTAGTCCTCACAGTAACCCTATGGTATGGGTACCAGTATTATCTCCATTTGAGGTTGAATAAATAAGGCACATTTAGGTGAAGTAACTGGCCAAGATTGCATAGTGAGACTAGAGTTTAAAATTGAACTGATACATGTAAATGACTCAGAACAGAGACTGGCACACACCACATATCATGTGTTCACTAAGTGTTATTTTACTATGCTTATTTCTAGGCTTAAACATTTATTAGTATAGAGTTATAAAATCTTAAATGCTTATTTTCTTTTAAAATATGTATTATTTTTGGCTTTTTATTATAGACAATGTTAGACACTAAAGCATAATAGTACAGTAACCTTCATGTAGTCATCATTCAGTTATAATGATCAATAGCTCATGGCCATTCTCATTTCATTTGTTTCTTCCCCAATATATTTTGTAGCAAATCTCAGATGTTTTAGTCATAATTTAGTATCAAACTCTAAAAGATAAGCACTTAAAGAAAACACACTATCGCACCTAAGCAAATTAACAACTTTCGAATGTTTTTGTGTGTGTGTGACGGAGTATCGCCCTGTCGCCCAGGCGGAGTGCAATGGCGTGATCTTGGTTCACTGCAACCTCTGCCTCCTCAGGTTCAAACTATTCTCCTGCCTCAGTCTCCCAAGTAGCTGGGATTACTGGTGCCTGCCACCATGTCCAGCTAATTTTTGTATTTTTAGTAGAGATGGGGTTTCACCATGTTGGCCAGGCTGGTCTCAAACTCCTGACCTGGTAATCTGTCCGCCTTGGCCTCCCAAAGTGCTGGGATTATAGATGTGAGTCACCGTGCCTGGCCAACTCTTGAATGTTTTTAATGTAGCTACAGATAAATGGTAGATTTTTTTCCTTCATCGTATTTCCAAAACTGTATCTCTTATTAGACTATTTATTGCTTAAATTTTACTATCTCCTTCCAGCCCCCATTTTCATTACTATTTGCTTTTAATTCCTTGTACTTTTTGTTGATTTATCTGGTGCTTTCTCTGGCTTGAGCTGAATGCTTGATTTATTTTTAACCTTTGTAATATGTAGAGTTTACACAGACTTTTTTTTTTTTTTTTTTTTTTTTTTTTTTTTTTTTTTTTTAGTACAGTTTGGCTCCATTTCACCAGGTTTTGAAACGCAGTGCCTTCATCATCATTTAGTCTTCATCATCATTTAGTCTTAAGTACTTTGCAATGTCTATTTTGGTTACATCTTCAATCCATGAATTATTTATAAGCAATCCTAGATGTGAAGATTTCAGTTTCTAGTTATAAGGATTTGGGATCTTATTTCACTGTTGGTTTCTAATATAAGTGGGTTGTAATCAATGAATGTGGCGTTGTATGGTATCTGTTGTGGGGGAATGTATTGAAATTCCATTTATGGCTAATGTATATAAATAAACCACTTGTGTTTGAAGAGACTCTAGGTTTCTCTATATAGTCTCTCTTGGGTGCAAACTTCTCTATATCACTATTAGATCAGGCTTGTTAATTGTGGTATTCAAATCTCTCTGAATGCTACCGATCAAATGTATCCTCGTCACTCACTTTAAGAACTTAATACTTTATTCTGTTTTTGGAAATCCTCAGCTGTTATTTCTTCCTCTTTAACCTGTACTTTTATTGCCCCATGGATAACTTTTTAGACATATGTTAGAACTTCTGTATGTGGCTTCCATATTCTAGTTTTATTTCAGTTCTGCACTCCACTAGTGTCCCATCTTTTAAGTTTTTAGTTTCATGAATTATTTTTCTCATTGTTACGCTTAACTTGTTCCTATTTCATAATAAATATTCTTCATTTCATAAAATCTTCCTTTAGATCTCTGAGGATGTATTTTAATACCCTATTAACTCTGATTTATTGTGGTTTTTGGTTTTTGTTCAGCATGTTGTCTTCCCTCAGATTCTAAATTATACTGAGTTGACATCATTTTAGCATGGTATTAAAAAATCATTTGTTCTGATTTTGTTTAGGAAGGAAATAATTTAACATTTGTTTAATCTGTTCTAGTGAAATGGTTACACTTAAGATCCCCCCTTTTTTCTTAGCTCTTTCAAAGCTATCTGTGGCCAGTCAGATAGAAAAGTCAGGTAACATGTATGTTTGTTATGGAGTATGCATGCCCTCCATGTGAGATTACTCTCACCTTTCCATTGGTTGCCTTTCCTGTATTTAGCCATACTTAAATAAGCAGTAAAATGAAGGAAGTATTTATACAATATGGCTTAAATATGACAAGAAACTAGCAAGTCAAATCAATCAAATATACAGATACTTTTAAATATCTTCTGCATACCAAACGTAATGACAGAAGAAAGACAAAAAGTAAGGGCCATTCTCTTTCAGAAGTTTAGGAACTAAGTGGGATTAAAAAATGTTCATCAAGTTTCACGGATTTGCATTTAAAACTACAGGGACTTGGTGCAAAAGTGATATAAGTAATCTGTAACCTAGATAAAATGAGAGTAGTATATAAATTCACTGGCTTTGATATTTTGTTTGCCACTTCCTCTAAGGGCTCCATTAAAAGTAATGCTTATTTAACTAGTGATGTTAAGAAAGAAACCCGATTTTTTTTCATCTTTCCCTGCCTTTACTTCAAAGACATTACAAAAGAAATGAAAGTACTTTAAGTTCCTGATGTACAGTAATGTTTTTTAACTGCTCTGTCTATATTCATTTTAAAACACATTGTGGTTCCTTGTATAGTCAGGATGGTACCTGTGGGCATTTAACCATTTTTCACTATTTCATATATTTACTTATAATTATTGTAGTTTTTAATACTTTGTTTTTAAAATCATAACCAAGATAGAAATCTGGAGTTACAACCCTGACACTGTGAAGACATGGAGCTTCCCTTTGAAATCAGTAGGGCAGAAAGGAAAACAAAAAAATTGAAGCTTGAATAAGTATCAATCTTACGGAAGAATGACAACACGAAAGCCTTCCATAAGGCTCTCAATAAAAGTGAAAATACTGGAATTAATTATGATTTGTGGGTGTCTTTGCAGCCTTTGCTATAGAAAACAGTCCATCTTAGCAGTCTTCAGACTCTTTTATCTCAGGGCCAAATTAAAATAAAAAATTATTGAGGACCTTCAAGGGTTTTATTTGGGCTGTATATGTCAAATATTTACTGTATTAGAAATTAAAACTGAGAAAATGTTAAAATACTGTTAGCCCTAAAAGTGATGTTATCACTTGTCATGTACCTCTGGAAAACTCTTATTTATTGTCCACTCATGACAGAATGGGTGTGAATAAGGCAGACAGTATTTTTATATTATTATGCTATCCAGTAGGGTGATACATGTATCTCCAGAGTGAGTAATTTAAGTATTTGCACAGGGAACTCTTCTTCAGTCTGTGAGTAAATGGAGTAATTTGGGTGAGGTCTGATCTACAGCTGTCTTATGTGAGAACCATGCTTATGTTCTAAACATCTTCTGTGGGAACACAGGCTGTTTTTAAAATCTGATAGTAATGATGCAGATCAGTCTCTGAGCAGAATAATCTTGAACAGTTGACTATAGAATGCTGAGAATGAAGCAGTCTGCTTTTAAGCTGTGCCTGTCCTCAAATAGAAGCAGTTTACTTTTTGGTTAGGAATTTTATTCTTAGCTCACTTATCTAGAAATGTCATCCACCTGGGACACACCTGAGACCGCCACCACCTCCACCACCATCACCCCCACCACCTGCCACCCCCAAAAGTAGGTGTTAAAAAGATCTCTATGAAGACCAAATAGATGTCACAGTGTTTGCACACTAAAAGTTCAACTCTTTGCCTCACATATCAAATGCGTGCAGGCCTTCTCTCCAAGCCTGTTCACTCCTACCTTTGACAGAGGTTAAAAACACTTTGAAAAGAAGAATTTAAGCAGCCAAAATGACTTTCAGCAATAAATGAGACAAAAAGCAAGGCTTTCTGGGGACAATTTGTATAGGGGTACATATGCTTAATAGTTTGTAAGTCATCACAATTTACAACACATACCCATTCATGCAAATACTTATCTAGCACCCACACTGTCCCAGGCATTGGGTTTCATCCTGTGGAGACTGGGATGAATAAATTACCATTGCTGGCCTCAGCAATGTGAGAGTGACAGTCATGTACACAAATAATTGTGACATGATAAGCAGGAATGACATTTAGCTGGTATGCATTGGTAAAGATGTCATGTTAATGATTTCACTTAGCACCTCTGGGATGAGTTAGAGTCTCAGAGAGTGACTTTTGAACTGTGTTGAATGAAAGGGCGCTCGGAGGAAAGAGGATTAGCAGGGGCAAGGTGGTATGCAGGAAGTACTTCAGTGGCAGATTGGGATGATAGCTGGAAATGTAAACTTACACCAGATTGTAAAAGATTTTGAAAAGTCTATTGAAAGAATGGATGGCACCAAGAAAACTTGGTGGTGGCCAATTAGACTTGGAGATGAGGGAGACTCAAAAAGAACTCTGATATGTTTCTGGTCTGTACAACTAAGTTGATTAGGGGCAGGCAGGGAAAATGAGTTTGGTTGTAGCTATGCTGAATTTGAGGTGTTTGTAGGCCATCAGGAAGTGATGTTTAGAGGTACAAAAAGTAGGTAAGGTGGAAACTGAAAAGGAACTGGTGTTCAGAGTATTTCACTAGAGCTAGCAAGTGTTTACAAATTTTGAAGTTTCTCTTCAATAATTTCAATGGAATTAACTTATTCCCTGCAGAGAGTAGATAAATGAATTAATACATTTCTACTGGTGGCTTTTAAGGGATCTCACCTATATGATATTTGCAGATCTACTGGTTTAGGATTAATTTGCTCTTTTTGTATCTAGGCCTAAGAATGAGGCCTGTATACATTTGATTAATTCCGGAGGGGATATATATTCAGCATGTGACATAAAAATCACTGAATAAGACAAAATTACTCAAAAGTTGAATATAGATAAGTGAATCAAACACTTCTGTTTAGTATTTAACTGGTGGTTATTTTTCTTTTCCTCTTTCCTTACCCTAAAATATAAGATTAGGTTCATTACTGACTTCAGGACAAAACACCTCGGAGTACTACCATAACAGCAAAATCAGTCATGTAATTGGGCAGTAACATTAGAATTTGATGACAAGAGATGATAAGAGCTGGTAAAACTCAGGAATTCTAGAAAATGCCCTAACTTTACGCTATAACTGCATACCACAAAGTTTTAGTTCAGTAGCAACTCCCCAGTTATTTTGAGGCTGTCTATGCTATTTAACCACTGTTGATGGTTGTCACATTTCCAGTGATCTTACTTAATGTTTCAACTGTAATGCTTTTCAAATCTTAAGTTTTCATCTTACTAATTAAGGGTCAGGCCAACCTTTTAAAAGACTATAACATTTTTTGGAAGCAGCTAGTACACATTACTTCAAGTAGGAGAGTACTGTGATTTGAGGTGAATGAAGGTGCTGAGCCCTTGTGTACTTCATGTTACAGCATTAGTGCAAGGAAAAAAAGCCTTCACAATAAGCTGCACTTTCAAATTTATTAATACTTTATGCTAGTTGGTAATTTAATGAACATAATGGATGCTGCCGAGAGCTACCTTGGAACTAAAATAAAAATGGGAATGTATAATATTGGCTAAAGGTCTGTGAGATCTGAAATGACCCAATTATACAACCAACTTACAGGCCATGAAGTTTGGCTCCAAATATCCATAAACAATAAGATATATCTATGACCCTTTCCTTCTTATTAAAGTAGAAAGGTGCTGGGCTGCGATACCATTCTGACACTCAGAAGCTCTGAGACCAGGTGCAAGTTATTTTTCTCTTTGAGAATTCATATTCCTTATCTTTAAATCCCAAAAGACAGTACTGTAGACTTTAAAACACATGATGAACTTAAATATTATCATTAATACTAGTAGTTTTATCTCTACTCATCAACTAAGTCATATTTTAAATGGTTATTTCCCTAACAAGTGTTTGAAATTCAGTGTAAGGATTTTAAAAAATTATTTAATTAATGTAAACAGTTATTAATTTACTCATTTGTTACTAACACATAAAACCTCTAAATGCATGCAGGTCTACTTCTGTAGGCTAAGATATAATACCTTCCCCTTTCTCGACCATATACTCTAGAAGAATCTGGGAGTCTTGAAAGAGTTTGACATATTAAAATGTAAACAGAGCAACAACACTTTGTACATGTCCACGTTAGAAATAACGGAGTTGTCACAAGCTGAGGTGATAGATAGGTTTTAAAATTCTGGCTTCCTTTTCTACTGCTTTCAACAAGAACTTAAACAAAAAAAACTGTCTACATTTTAAAATTAAACAGATACATACTCATCATGAACAATGGTGGGACCATCCCTTGTTAAGGCCTCTTCCTTGATGACGTTGATAAGTTCAAAGGTACTACTTATGGGGGCATCTGGGTTAGGCCATTTGGGACACTGAAAGTGACGAACTTCTAAGACATAGTCATCCTGTAACCAATACAACATGAGTCAAATCCCTTCCTTTATTTCACATATCTACAATCTAATGACTAGAACTTGCTCCTGAGAAAGCATGTGTTATAGGTAACTCGCAACAATGTTGTGTTGACCAAACCACAGTTGGAAAGAAGAAAAATACCAGGAAGGTTTGCTTGCTTGCTTTTTTTTTTTTTTTTTTTTTTTAAAAAAGCATGGCTAGGCATAGTGGTTCATGCCTGTAATTCAGTACTTTGGGAGGCCAAGGTGGCCAGGAGTTCAAGACCCACCTGGGCAACACAGGGAGACCTGTCTTTAAAAAGTTAAAATAAAAAAAACTAGTCATGTGACATGTGCCTTAGTCTTTGCTATTCGGGAGGCTGATGTGAAAGGATCACATAAGCCCAGGAGTTTGTGGTTACATTGAGCTTTGATGATGCCACTGAGTGAGACCCTGTCTCAAAACAACCAACCAAGTAGGTCACGCTAGTGAAACAATTTCATTTGGCTTAGTCAAAAATTTCAAGTGACAATAAGACCTTATATGCTACTCTATTTTCTTATTTATAACATTAAAGGAAAACAAGGAAGGGGCTCGTCCTTTAAATTACTAGTATAAGAGCTCCCCCAACCTTATCCCACAAGAAGGCAGCAAAATGTTTACTTAAAAAACTTAGTATTATCATCTCTGCAACACATTGCAAAGCTTACTTTTCTGATGGCAAAGAAAATATTGAGCTCTAGTATATTGTTTTTATAATTAGGTCAACAGACCTATTTGTATGCATGCTGAATCGGAGGAACTGTTACATTTCATCTAGCCAGCTGGAAAAAGCAATTATTTGAAGGAAGAAAAAAGGAAAATGTAAATATTTAAAATTAAGTCTTACTTAAATGCCTGAGCCTGGCTTCAGGGTGGTAAATTGTTTCATTATTACTTAGAATGATGATCCAGGGCCCAGGTATGGCTATTAGTGAGGAACTGAGGTTTAGGTTACCTGTGTAGCTTCAAGGATAAAGTCATGGATGATAATTTGTTCTTCATTAGAGAGGCACAGTCTGTCTTTGCTGATAAGGGTGACGGTAAAGGCCTCACAGTTCATGGATTCTTCTCGACTTGGCCAGTACACAAACTCATCTTCTGCCTTTGGGAAACAAAAACAAACAAGCCTCTGCAGTTCTGTCAAGCATTTGTTTTTTATTTCTTGCATACTGATTTTGTCATTTCCCATGCCTCTCAAGCCATCTTTTAAACTGAATTCATAGAGTTATATGTTCCCATCTAATTATACCAAGTTGAATGGCTATTCTATTGTAAAATATATTTTGATAATCATTTTCTAGCACCTCTCACCTGTTAGTGTAGCAACCTGAAACATTCCCACTATAGGGGACTTACTACAGTTGAAAAGTATTCTGTAATATTGACATAGTAAAAAAGGAAGCAGGATCTAGGTCAATTAATTTTGTTATTTCACAATTGCTTGAGCAATCAAGACATGCTAATTATTTCCTATGGATTATGTTAATAATTCTGTAGTTGAACTGCATTTTGCAAAGGACTTTCATAAACATTGTAAGTTTTCTTGTATATTTTTAGTATGATGTTGGATACATACAGATAGTAAAAAGGTTACTATAGTTAGGAGCAAATTAACATACCCATCATCTCACTTTCGTTTTTGTGGCAGGAACAGCTAAAATGTACTCAATATTGGCATGATTCCCAAATACAGTGCAGTTTTGTTACCTGTAGTCCTCATGTTGGACATGAGATCTCTAAACTTGTTCTTCTTCATCTGTTGTTTTGTATCCTCTTGATTTATTTTACATCTTCCCATTTCCTCCCTACCCCACAATTTCTTTATCCATTTATCTGTTGATGGAAACTTAGGTTGTTTCCATAGCTTGGCAATTGCTAATAAGGCTGCAGTGAACAGGGGAGTGCAAATATCTTTAGAAGGTGTTCATTTCACTTCCTTTGCGTACATGCCCACAAGAAAGACTGCTGGATCTTATGGTAGTTCTATTTTTAACTTGTTTAGAAACCTCCAGACAGTTTTCCATCATGGCTCTACCAATCTACATTCCTATCAACAGTGTGTGAGGGTTTTCTTTTCTTTGTTACCCTCACCAGCATTTGGTATCTTTTGATTTTTTAAATAACTATCCTAGTGGTTGTGAGGTATTTTGATTTGCATTTCCCTGAAAGTTAATGAGGTTGAGCACCTTTTCATATACCAGTTGGAACCATCTTTATGTCTTCTTTGGAGAAATGTCTATTCAGGTCTTTTGCCCATTTTTAAATCAGGTATTTCATGATTCTACTATTGAGTTGTATGAGTTCTGTACAAATTTTGTATATTAGCCCTGAGGAGATTTTTTATCATCTGTCTTTACAGATGAAGACACAAGGCTTTGGGGAGAGGGTCCGTAAATTATCTAAAATCACACTGCTAATAAATGGCAAGGGATAGAACTTTTTTGGAACATTGTGTGTGAGTAAGTAGGTTGGCTGTATGTACAAGGCAGTTTTAAAAGAAAAGTAAATCTGTCAATGTTATATTTCAAGAGGGGATAACACAGAAAGTCTTTCAGCCTTGAATCAGGCAAGCTTTAAATGTTCATCCATTTTAAGATTAAAAATAGATATGCATGCTTGGTACTTGAATTCTATCCCTAAAAACTATGGGTGCCTAAGAGAAAGTTAATTGTTGCATAGGTTGGAGACTGTGAGAAATATGATTATGATGTACACCACGTATCCTAATCAGCTCAAATGGCAAACTGTAGTTTTCCTGTAGTATATAGGTTCCTATGGGGCATTTTCCTGAAGATGTCTAGCTACTATCATTGAAGTCAGAAATAATTCTGAATAATGTTCAAAACAAAGAAGGCTTTGTTTAATCTTACATTGTTGCATTAGAAATGAGCCAACAGTCCAATAAGACTTATCACCCTTTCAAGTTTCAATATAGCTTATTGCCAAGTACATTTTTATTTTTAAAGCTCAGCATAAGGGGAAACAGATTAGCAACTGGGTTTAGTCTATACAAAAGAAGTCTGTAACTGTCGTGGGTTTTAACAGGTTTTGTCCAAGGACACTGATATTAAAGACATAAGGTAATGAACAGGGCATCTAAATGTAACAAATATGCACAGATTAATCACAGGATTTATTAGTGGATGTGATCCTGGGTAAATTAATCTGAACCTTAATTTCCATATCTGGAAAGTGGGAATAAAAACTACTTACCTTAAAGAAACACTATGATAATAACATGAATAGTAAATTAACTAGCCTAAAGGCTACCAAAGGGATTTTGAGTTATGGTAGAAGAAAGGTAGAAAAATGTTTCAACTTGAAAGTCTAAGAAAAATAAATGCTACTTCTTAATTTAGCAGGCACACTGGTCTCATGACTGTTTTGCTTACAACTATATTTATAGGTCAAAGATATCTGGGCATCTTTGTACTTTGTAAGTACTTTGTGAGTTGGAAAGCAGTGACTTTTGGGCTCCTTATAGAATTATGACCTGGTAAAGGTATAGCAGTAATAATACAACAAACAAAAAGAACTCAGAGAGATCAATCTTTAGGAAAAACTGTGCAATGATGAAACTCTCCATCTCAGAACTGAGAGGTCAGTTGTATATGATTCTAATCTAGCCTTCCGAGGCCTCAGAGAGACACTGAGATGGCATGTTCCTATATCCTCAGTGTCTGCAGAACATGTATCCACTTATTTGGTCCAGTCTTCTCCCAGCCTCCCCATACAAATGAGCTGCTGAGTAGATGCTTTATGGTGATTGCCCTCTGTTAAGTGACAATAACAAAATACTGATTCATCCAACAAATGAACGTTTTAACAACCCTAAGTGCCTCCAATTTCCACATGCCAAACAGAATAGACCCTATTGCCAGCTAATTTGAAAATTTACACTCCAGCTTTTAGTTTAAGATTCTCAACTTTGTTGCCATTCCATCATACAGAAGCAGTTTTGGTATCCTGAAGCTGGAGCAAAATGCGACAAAGTGAAGAAGTTCCTACTGACTGGGCACACAGTCAAATGCATGTCACCAAGACTGGGGGTTCAGTCACATGCTGTTCTTCTTTGATTAAAAAACTCATTAATCTGACTATCATAAAGGCAGATCCTCAATGTTTTCTGTTTTTACCTTATGGGTTCACACATAGTAACTTTTGTAGACCCAGCTAATTCTGAAACTTAAGTATCCACAAGATCAAAGCAGAAACATTTAAGTCTGTTTTACAAACTTGCTCACCCTTCTGTATAGTTTACAGACTGAAATAGAGAAGGACTATGGGAGGGGAAAGTGGTAGCAGCTTAGTCTTAAAGACTTTTAAGTTGGAACAAAATAGCCTATCCCTGCAGTACATCTGACTTGCCTATGGAAAGGGAAAAAAAGATACATTAGTGCTTTTGACACAATATTTTGGGGTAGGATATACAGTAAAATGATTATAACCATGGTCTCTGGAGACAGATGACTCAGGTTGAAATCCTGACTCCAGTTACTTGTGTGTGCTCTTGAGCAAGTTTGTTCCCTCAGTTTTCTCAGCTATTATGTGAGATAATAATAGTATGTATGTCTTAAAATTGTTGAGGATTAAACAAGTTAATACATGTAAACACAGTTACATACTCAGTACCTGTAAGCTACAATTATTTACTTTTAAAAGTGACATACAGCAGGTAAGAGGTTAGTGTAGTCATACATTAATGAGGTTACTAAAAACATTTTCAAAACCTTCTACCACGCTGCCACAGACAGTATAATTGAAGGGTGATATCAATAGCATCAGAGAATCAAGTAATGGGATACTGATAGGGACAGCATTGTGAGACTATGAAAGGAATCTCTATAGACTTCAAGATGAGAATTTAAAAATGTTAAATTACCTCCCTAGCATATATGGTTACTATAGCCCTATGGCAAAGTATCAGAGTAATTTATGCTTGTAGCCTCATGGGCTCATTAATATATAGCAGATGTGCTTTACTTACCAAGCTCTGGTTGTCTGGCAGCATGACAATGATCTGTGCGTTATGATCCCAAATCATTCGCCAGAAATCTTTCGTAGTATGTGGCAGAGGATGCTGAGTTATAATAAATTCATTGCTCCTATAATAGCCCTTCAGTTGGGAAGACAAAAAAAAATCAGTGAATATGAATGTTTTATTCTAACTTTGTGGTAGTAAAATATATTCGTGAAATAAGATAGCATTGTTTTGACTACACTAAAATAATTGAGAAAGGCATTCAGTACATTTGGCTAATTTTTAGATGTACTTCTGCTAGCATTGTGCAGACAATTTTCTCTCCATGTGCAGTTCACTTCTAGTTACCCCTGCTGTTTTCACTTAACAGAAATTTCAACATTTATTCAAAGACAAGATGTGTGAAATTAACAATCAAATTAATTCCTGAAGAAGCATAATGCTTAATTTAAGCATTTTTGTACCCCCAAAAAGTTTCCAGATACAGAAATCTCTCTACTTTTCATATTACACATTGAGAAATTATTTCAAAAATGACATCAGTCACACAGGTGGTATCTGCTCTTTAACACCTTTCAGTTTAATTGACTTTATTTATAATTAACTGTTGACTCTCACCATGATATAAGAAGCATTAATGTAATCTGTTCCTTTCATTCCAGGCAATGGTGCAAGACCCACTCGAGCACGCTCAGCTATCATATGGAAAAAACAAAAACACCACATTTGCCTTATTATACACACAGAACCAACAGCTCTTTCTGAGATTTGCTTGATGAATAACATATCCTCCTGGCTTCCCTTTCTAAGACTTATCTATATTTTTAAACAAGCTAAAGTGTTATCAGCTGAGGCAGAATGTAAAATGAAATTTTGCTGCACATACCCAGAAGGACCCAGGCATTGTAGGAATACAGTTTTACTGTGGGAGAGATTTTTACAGCAGATCAACAACAGAATACTTTATATGGACATGACATAGGGTTTTAGATAACTTTTGACTCTAATTTGTTATTCCTACAATTATACCAACATATACTCTGCCCTTTTACCAACCCCTTTCTCCATGTCTTTCTGCCCACGATGTTCATTAGAGATAAATCTCCCCAATGATCACCCATGTCTGTGTCTACAGCACGCAGACAGCATCCTCCGCTATGTCCTTAGTTATTTATACAAAGGTCACCACCAGTCAACAGTGCCTTGATCTCAATAGCCACAGTAACTGAATAATGTGGTTCTAGTTGTACAGATTAATCCAAGATTCTAAGTTTTAAAGGAATATTAATGCCATAGCAATTACAGCTTTATTATTTTTTATGTTATAATATTGTAGAAGTGACCCAATTCTTACATTCCAAGGTGAAATGAAGCTGTATTCTATGTCAGATAGATGCAGCAACTTGCTGACACTGATAGCCACCTCTCCCAGTTTCATTAAACTACCTTAGTTGAATAAGCATAACATTTTCCCTTTTGGTAGTACCAGGTAAGAGGCTGGTATAAAGTCATATATTAATGAGGTTACTAAAAGGACATTTTCAAAACCTTCTACCATATGGCCACGTACAGTACAATTGAAGGGTGCTATCACAATAGCATCAGAGTAGTGGCTGTCTCTGTACATAACATACAATCCAGTATAAAAGATCACTAACAAACTGATTTTAAAGGCTTACATGGCACAACTGAAGAGTTTCTGTTCTTTTCTTTGTTACACTCTTTCTGAGCACTAAAACATTCCACATATTTTGCATTACATTGTGTGACCAACTGAAAAAGAAAAAACATTTTAGTCTTCATTCAGAGATACAATTGATAGCATTTGCTTGATGCTTTGGCAAAAATCCCAATCAGATTACTGATAAAGAAGACCATTTTTGTGCCACAAAGAACCTTTTAAGACACAGGGTCTTGCTTTCTTGCCCAGGCTGGAGTGCAGTGGCATGATCGTAGCTCACTGTAACTGTGATCCTCCCACCTCAGCTTCCTGAGTAGCTAGGACCACAGGTGCATCAGCAGAACCAGCTAATTTTTAAAACTGCTTATAGAATTGGGCTCTTCCTGTGTTGCCCAGGCTGCTCTAGGAGTACAGGTGTAATCTACCATGCCCAGCCCCAGAGAACACTCTTGTGCTTTCCTAGTGGTACTTCTCTCAGTGACCTTGATTTTATCTTTCTTATTTCTACTATCAGGCCCTAAACAGGTACTGTGTGCAATACATATTTATAGAACTATGTGGATTCTTCTGTTATGTGATGTCACTGCTGCTGTGAATTTTTTTCTGTGACTCCTCACTGGCATAAAAGACCCAAGCGAGTCTACATTAAAAAAGATTGCCTAATGCTATTTATTACGAGCTAATCATGTTTCTTGAAGATAAAGAAGTACTTAACCAGTTCTCAGTGCATTTCTGTTGAACTGAACTAACATTGTTCTGAGGCTGTTATAAGTAACCAGCCCAGTAGTTTGGTTATTATTCCTGTTTATGTAGCTTGGTTGAACCATTTTGTCAATCATATTTTTTGGAGGGCTGGCATCCATCTTAATGGAGTACATGAGATCAGTGTTCTCCTCCAGATGCTTTAGTAAAACTCATGGTCCCTGGATATAATATTCATTTTCAAATTTGATTCTTTTCATCTTGAGCTCTAAAATGGTTAGTGCCTGTAAAAGAACCAACTACCTGGTCGCATTTCTTTTTTTTTTTTTTTTTAAGATGGAGTCTCGCTCTGTCGCCCAGGCTGGAGTGCAGTATCGTGATCTTGGCTCACTGCAAGCTCTGCCTACCAGGTTCACGCCATTCTCCTGCCTCAGCCCCCCGAGTAGCTGGGACTACAGGTACCTGCCACCACGCCCAGCTAATTTTTTATATTTTTAGTAGAGACGGGGTTTCACCATGTTAGTCAGGATGGTCTCAATCTCCTGACCTCGTGATCCGCCCACCTCAGCCTCCCAAAGTGCTGGGATTACAGGTGTGAGCCACCACGCCCAGCTGCATTTCTTAAATGAAGTTTTAAAGTATGTATAAAAAAAAATTGAAGAAATGAAAAAGGCAGAATTTAAGAAATGTTGGTACTTAATATTTTGTAAGAATTCATGTTAAACATTTAAAATAATACACTGTGTCCTCATTATTAATTACCTTATGGTTTTATAGTAGTTAGAATGTTAATTGGGAGCTAAAAATTTTAAATTACTTTTATGATTGAACTCAGTGAAATTAAACTATTTTTCATTTCATATCACTTGGTATAATTTGCTTGGCAGTCTCATTTCTTCAGCTGAGATTCAGATGAAAGTTTCAGAGTCTATGGAAAGTTTTACCACGAAAACTAAAACTGTAGATTCATCTCATTCTTTGAATCTTGATACAAAGGAAGAAACTATTTACATACAAAACAATGTGCAAAACAGAATTTAAAAGACAAAGATAAATAGGAAAGCACTTGGTAACTGGAGAGGCAATGTTTCAAAGTTAGAAGCAATTTTGATTTGTTATCAGATGACTGAGCCTTAATTATTTTAATAGTCCTTATAATCTCTCTTTTTCACCTTCACTTCAGTCAATTCCATATAAACCTTAACCGCTTTTAAGCTTCTTCATGTCCCTATCAAAGAAAAAGAACAACCATTTAGGAAAAGTTAACTTTTCTCTAATATTGTTTAGTAATTCTTTTGAAATTTCTAAATTATCTTCTGAAATAGTTTTTGAAATAGGCATATTTTTAGGACAATATGTCTACAAGTAATCATTCTTAATAATTAAGGTAAGATAGATTAGTTCAGAAAAAATACAGAGGATATTTTTTGGACTAAATGAGTGACTCTAAAGTACTATGTCATTATGGCCAGGGGCTGATGTTTACGTTCAGATAAAGTAATAAATTGCTCAGAAGAAAATACAACACTGTATATCTACTTGAACACCAACAATTCATACATGGTCAAAATCGTATTTTCTTTTGCATCACATTGAAGGAGTACAAGGAATACAAACAGTAATCCATTTCAGTGCATAGATTAATGCAAAGAAGACATAACCCCCAAACTCAAGGCATTTAAAACATTTTCTTGCTTTATGCCAAAGAAACTTATTCAAAGCACTACCTTGAATTGCTTTTCCAGTCGTGTCTTTCCTCCTACTCCTGGTATAAGGATGCTGTTAACATAGCTGTGCAGCTGATTTGAAGATACTTCAGTCTCCTTTCCAAGAATGGCTTCCAACAAGGCATCATGGATGAAAATGTACTGCTCCTAAGAGGTACAATACATGGTAGTCACTGAGGGAGAGTTAAGGGTTAGCCAGTCATTCATGAAGTGTACCTTTGGTTTAATTCTGCCCCTAACAGGGACCTCCCAGTGAATTCCTTCAAGCACTTATAGCTAGGTGATTTGCTCCAATACTCACTGTATCAATCCAAACTTACTTTACAGTAGAGACTGTTAAGTTTAGCTCTGTATTCTATACTGTGCCTGGATCACGGTATTCTATACTGTGTTTATTGCTTCAACTCAATAAGCAATCAAGAAATTCTGTTCAATGAAGGGTTTTAGAACCATCCTCTCCTATGTATTTCTCAGGCCAGACAACATGTTTAACTTCCCCTACCGTCTAACACAGCTCTTGAAACAACTGTATCTGTTTCGTAAGTACTTGTGTAGTTATTTAGGAATCCCAACGTTAAGATCCATACAGAAATGGAAAACTATGATCCATAGAATAGTATCATGGTCAGAATGTCTTTTAATACAAACCTGTAAATTACTGCAAGCTCTAAAAGAATGAATCTGTCTCTTCACTAGCATTTAACAAATTTCAGTTACAGCATTTGCCAGAATCTCATGAGGACGTTGGCAGCTACTCCTTACCTCAGTCTGGACGAGGTAGTTACGCTGTGTCCTGATATGCTTCAGGAATCCCAGGACATTAACTGTGCTTTTGTCTTTTATCTGTTGCAGCATGCTGTCTATTACAATATAGGTGCCTGTTCTGCCCACACCAGCGCTGTAAGAAATGAAGACACTCAACTGGCACTTTTGTTTTATCATACTGTTAACTTTGGATTCAAAAAATTACCATCTAAACCCCATTTATTTTATTATTTTTTTTGAGACAGAGTCTCACTCTGTTGCCCAGGCTGGAGTGCAGTGGTGCAATCTCGGTTCACTGCAACCTCCGCCTCCCAGTTCAATTCTTGAGCAATTCTTGAGCCTCAGCCTCCCGAGTAGCTGGGATTACAGATGTGTACCACTACACCCGACTAATTTGTTATCTTTAGTAGAGGTTTCACCATGTTGGCCAGGCTGGTATCGAACGCCTAACCGCAGGTGATCCGCCCACTTTGGCCTCCCAAACTGCTGGGATTACAGGTGTGAGCTACCATGCCCAGCCTAAACTCCACTTAGATAACCTAGTATAGTTGACATGTTATTCACTTAGCATTGCAACATAAATCACGGAACAAGCGACATCTATTTGAGTACCAAAGTTTAAAACAAACAAAAAAGAGGCAAGAATGCATTTGCAAATGAAATAGAATAAAAGTATTTTTAAACAACCAACTAAAGTCATTTAGTGTAGCTGACAGAAAACAAGCTTTATACAAGGATTTCCCAGTGCTTTTTGAAAAGGTATTTTATATGGAACATATAAACTAAAAATTTAAAAATGAAATCTTTTCATATATACTATAAATATTGTTATTTAGAAGAACCTTTCAGAAAAGCCATTTACAAAAACACAATGTCTATTGTAGTGTGGAAAGTTCTTGTGCTTAAGGTAATTATTTTTATTAGGATCAGGCTACAATTTTCCTATAAACAATGGGGATTTTGTAATTTTTTTTTTTTGGGGGGGGGTCAGGGTCTTGCTCTATCACCCAGGCTGGAGTGCAGTTACATGAACACAGCTCACTGCAGCCTTGACCTACTGGGCTCAAGGGATCCTTCTGTCTCAGCCTCCCATGTAGCTGGGACCACAGGCATGTGCCACCATGCTGGCTAATTTTTTTATTTTTACTTTTTGTAAAAATGGGGTCTCACTTTGTTGCCCAGGCTGGTCTCAAATTCCTGGGCTCAAGTGATCCTCCCACCTCAGCCTCCCAAAGTGCTGGAATTACGGGTGTTGGCCTCCATGCCTGGCTGATATTATTAATAAGATGATTTTATAAAAACTAGAGATTGATCTAGTTTTTAAAAAATCACAGAAGCAGCAGATGATTTCTTAATGTTACAGGAATACAGCCTCTTTAAGACTATGGCAGGTCTTATCCATCCCAGTTTCCAGTGGAAGATTCAGCTTCTAAGTGAAAGCAGTAGCAGTCATTGTGGTCCAAGGTCAGTGAGGCCTAAGTCCCCGGCCCCATCTATTTCACATGTTGAATCCCAGGCCCTACCTGCAGTGCACCAACACAGGGCCCATTTCTGGCATCCGAGCTGCTGAGGATCTCCTCACGAAAGTCAGTACTGGAAGGGCATACTCGGGAACTCCCATGTCAGGCCACTGCGTATAGTGATACTGGATCACTACCCTTTCATTCTGACGACCCTTGGGATTTCCCTTCTGACCCTATGAGAAAAGTGAAAAAAGATGTCTTTAAGGTGAGGGGTGGACATTCTGGAAAAAAATAATGTAAGGGTGTCAGGACACATGACCACTGATCACATTCACCCTAATCACTGTTCCCAGGCTAGTTTATTCCCTCTTGTAGCCAACTTTCATGCCATTAAATGGAGACTTTACCAAGCTGGATATGAAGTGTCACTATCACTTAGAAGACTGTTTAAGATTGTACTAAGAATGAACATTTAGTATTTAGTATCAGTTTTTTTTGGATTTGGAACTATCCAAAGCACTTTTAATTTTCCTGCAAGGCCTCCATTTCCTGACTTTCTGCCCCCAAGTTCAGATCTTAGTACTTTGCTTTCATGTCTCTGTGGGCTATGATTTCGATTCCTTCTCCACTGTCCAGGCTGGACATTTAGAAGCCAGAATGCTGATTGCTACTGTAAACTATCCAGGAAGTGATGGGAAGATTTTAAGTGTCAAATACTTCTGTCTTTAGAGTCAGAGGCAATGTCTCCTTTATGTGTCACTTTCATAAATGACTTTTTCAGAGTAGTTTTCCTTTGTCTGAACTTTTTACATTTTAACTACTTTAGATGAAATATTTCCCCAAATAGATTACTTGCTATATGATTTATTATCAATACCTCTATAATTTCTAAATTTTGGATGACTCAGGGTCATTAATCCACACTGAAGCTTGAAGGGTGTCTGGTCCTGTGCTATTGTACAAAGGCCCATGATGGCTTTAATTTAATTCTTCTGTTAACTCTCATTTTTCTACTTTTTCCTGTCAGTTTGTAAAACACCTAAAGTTCCTATTTGACTTCTTCCTCTGACTTAAGCTGTTTCTAAAACAAGAGTAAGTCGGCCCTGTTTAAGTACCTGAAATATTCCCATCAGTTGGGCTTTGTAAGTTTTATGCTGTTATTGATCATCTTGAGCCAGCCAGCAGCTCTATTTCATAATAGAGAATACAGATGTATTGCTATGCTACTGATATTCATGTTATTTCTGCCATTTTGGGAAATAAACATAGAAAGGACTGTTAACCTGGGATCACAGATGGGCTTTGGAGCCACTGAAATTTTATATAAAAATGTGAGTAAGTGTGAATATAAATGGAGCAAGGAGGCTACAGTTTTATCACATTTTCCAAAATGTCCAAGATACCAAGAAAAAAAAAAATTATCCCATTGCTGCAAACAACTGCCATACCTACGTTCTGCAGAATAACTACATTTTTAATGAGCATCTATTTATAGTTCTTAATACAGTAGTTTCTCCTTAGATGCAGTTTCACATTCCTGAGGTCAACCACAGTCCAAAAATATTACAGTATTTTAAGAGAAACAGTATATATTCATATAACTTTTATTACAGAATATTATTGTTCTATTTCAGTATTATTGTTAATCTCTTGCTGTGCCTAATTTATAAATTAAATTTTATCATAGATATGTATGTATAGGAAAATACATTGTATAAATAGGCTTCAGTACTACCTGAGGTTTCAAGCATCCACTGGGGGGTCTTGAAACATACCTTCCACAATTAAGGGGAATTGCTGTACTGCTGTGATGATTGATCTAGGGTATTTGTTGTGACAGTGGATTTTGAAAAAGAAACAGATAACCTGAAAACAGTATTTCCACAAAATGTGATTCTCAGGGTATTAGTAGTTCTATAGAAAAGGGTATTATTGTTAACTCCAGTGCTCTGGTCACTTACGTTCACTGTAAATTTCTAAAATGGTGGGGAGATATATATTATGTAGCATTCATTTCCCATTCTTGAACAGCAGAATCTGCTGTTTACAAGAATCTTATAGGACAAGTATTCCTTGGAACACACTTTGGGAAACAATTCTTTATATCTGTCAGAAAATTGGAATAAAAAAGCTAAATCAAACAGATGCTGCCATATATGCTGAGTATTACCAAAACCTAAGAGGATGATTTTTTTAAAAATGAAGGCTGTTCATGTAGAGATTAAAGAGCTCAATCAGGCCAGTTAAATTCTATTATATGCTTTGCCAATACCTTTCACACCATACACTGATGTCAATCAAAAGAGTTATGAAAAAATGTTTTAAAAATACTTTTTAGAAACAAAGTTGGTTATGAGATTTGGCCTTGGTTGTACAGTAATTTTCATACAAGCATAAAAAGGAGGTGTCCTGGCAGCCTACCCAATTCATTCCATACCTTTTTCACTTTTGTATTTCTGACTGAAAAACGACGAACAGTGTAGCAGGCATGTACTTTTGTGCTCTTCAGCGTGACAATAATGTTTCCATACTCCTCACTATTCTCTGTTGGCCAATACTGATCACATTTTCGCTGCAGAAAGAAAAAAGTTGTAAAGTATAACTGCAATCTGTGTCACAATTCTGTTGATAATGTAATTTCAAATGTCAATGTTAAAACACAGGTGAGATTGCCATTTGACTGAAAAAGGAATACATGAGTTGAACTGCTTAAAGGCAGGTGTGACCTCTGACAAGGCTGATGGCTTGGGATGTGAGAAATGGGCGTAGTATTTATGATCACCTTTCAATATATAATGCATTTTTAAAAAGGACCAAGAAAGAAACCTCTATGACCTGTAAGAAATGTGGGTAGGGTTTGTTATAAAGGGAGCTTAAGTATCATTTGGAAGGCTGGGTTGGATTCATGGAAGGTTCTCTTCTGACTGTGAGACTCTTCTAGTTGTAATTTGGATCACCAAAAATAAAACAGGGACTCCACAACATGAAGCAGTGGTGATTTTGAGCAGGGAACCTGAAGCGTAGCTTCTTTTATTTATTTATTTTTTTGTTTTTAATTTTTAATTTTTAGTTTTGGGGTACATGTGCAAGATTTGCAGGTTTGTTACGTAGGTAATCATGTGCCATAGTGGTTGGCTGCACCTGTCAACCCAGTGTGGTGATTCCTTGAAGTGTAGCTTTTATTCCAGCCTAAATTAGCATCATCTAATGTAAACTCATAATCCAATAAATTCTACAGCATTAATCATTTTTTAAAAAGGTCCTCTTAATGAAGGTCAAACTGTTTAGGCAATTTTTGCTTCTGCCAATCTTAACTATTAGTAGTTCCTTGTTTACACCATGCTTCTTTCAACTTCCCTGCTTACTGTTCTGTCTGTCCCCTGTACTTAGAACACCCTTTCCTTCTCTTTTTAGCCTGTGTAATTCCTCCTAATCATTGTTGAAGTCTCATCTCAAGTATTAGCTCCTTTAAAAAATCTCTGTACAGAGGAATGTACAGAAGATACATTGATAATTTTGCAGCATTCCACTCATCTCTATCATCACATTTACTCTTATAATGCCTTAAGCTCTCTTTCCTACTGAATCATAAGCAAAGTAGAGCAGAAAGAACACTTTTAATTTCCATAGCTCTTTATACCTTGTCAAGTTCCTACCCTAAAGCAAGTATTCCACAAGTATTTTTTGAATGAAGGTGCATTATTAAGGTAGTGAGTCAAGAGGCTCTTACTCTTCCTTTTTCCACAAGGTTCGTAATCATCACAATGATTCCAGTGTTTTGTTCCCAAATCATCCTCCAGAAATCTTCAAATGTAGACTTCAAAGGTCCTTGGGTGGCAATGTAGGCTTTTGCTTTGTTGTAACCCTTCAAAATGACACAGCACAAAGTAAGATGAAAGCTGTATCACAGAGGACCAGTAAATAATTCAAATGCTTTCCATATTGAATGGGCTTTGTTTTCAGTGAAAGCTCTGTACAGTGTTAAAATACATTAAACAGTTTGTGCTGCAGTCTTCAATTTCCAGAAACAGGTTTATAATAACAGTTCTGACTTACATCAACATAGTTTGCATTAATGTAGTCGCTGTGCTTAGAGTCTTTTCCTGGTAAAGGTCTTAACTTCACCCTACTGTGATCATCTATAGAAGATAAGAAAAAAAAAAAGCAGAAATAAAATGTGTAATTCAGAAACTAGCACCATTCTAAAGCACAACACAAGGCAATCAGGAAACATGATATCTCCCAAGGTAGTCTGAGAAAACTTTTGGCAGAACCTAAATAGAGCAAACCCATCCCAAAATATAGAGCCACTCCTACATCTCCTGCTCTTAGGATGCAAACTCATGTAAAACCATTACAAATTGTGGTCCTCCAAAATTTCCTTATTCTGTATTTTAAAGCCAAGTTCAAAGGGCTTTGATTATGCCCTATGCCCGTGTTCCCTCCCCGTTAATACAAATATAAAAGGGTGACTGATCTATCAAATCCAAAACATGTATTAATAGTTTCAGGCAATTCCATTGCTAATTCACTTGGATTCCCTGCTACCGTAACAGAACCTAAGTAATTGAGGAAACCAGAGCTTTTGTTAAGAGTAATCTCATCATAGGAATCTGAAGTTAATATTCAGATTTTAGGATCCACTCAACCTCAGTTAATGAACGAAAGTTGGTAGGGAGGTGATGCATGATATGTGTATCTAGTTGCCCAACACAGTGAGCTTGCTTTTTTTAGGATAGCAAAATAAGTAGAAGGAAGCTGAGGTCATAATTTTATTTTCCCTAGGTAGAAACAGAATGGGCGAAACCCAATTTATGTTTCTGTTTATAGTCATTATCATAAAAGTCTAGTTGAAAAAGAAGTCCAATGAGTGGATCAGCATATGCATTACTGACCTCAGAATATATTAAGCAATTTTTGAGCGCCCTCTATGTTTTTGGAACTGTGAACTGCTTTTGTTGTTCTGACAAACTTTCAGTTTAGAGTTGACATGAAACAGGTATTGCTTGATATAAACAGGCCCCAAAGGAAAAATTTCTCCTAAGGCATCTGGATCCAAACTGTTATGCCTTAGTAGCCATTAACTGTATATTGTTATTTCTTAGACTGACAAATAAGACATTAATAGATCAATTTGGGAGGTGATTTGGTGATATCCACATATACCTTGAAAGTTGTGATGAATCTGAGAGAAGATTTTTCATACATCATGTTTCTGGCTCATTCACAGTCTGATTTTACTTGTTTCTATTATATTTCTATGCTATTCTTAGCTATGTAAAGGCATTAATATAGGGGTAGATGAAGCAGGCAATGTGCCCAGAATCTGAGTGGCCAAGAGAACACCAAAACCTAACAACTCCCTGAATGTTTAAAAATAAAATTACATCTAATTTGAAATTGTGAAAGTAAAATCACAAATGAAGTTGTGGAAGTACAGTTCACATTTAACCGGAGATGATGGTTTTCTAGCAAAACACCATGACCTTTGGGCACATCACACATTAGTTGCTTTGATTTTCTCCTCCTTTTCTGCCACTTTTACCAAGGCAGTAAGAATACTTTTACCAAGGCAGTAAGAATACTTTTACCAAGGCAGTAAGTAACGTTTGCCATTAGAAGTAAAGGATACTGTGGTGGAGAGAATGGTGTGTGTGTGTGTGTGTATGTGTGTGTATATGTATAAGGCACAGATGTGTATATATCCTTGCCTGATTTCTCTGGTTAGAAAGGAGGTATATCTGGATAGACAAATCCTCATAGTCACAGCAGTGGTGAGCCTTGATTGAGTTGGCCAACAAATACTGCCAAAGTCAATCCAAAGACTGGGGAGAGGTTTGACTTTCTTCCTTGTTCTCCCCCTGCCTTTTTAAACCAGTTCATTTTTTCAGAAAAGTAGAACAAACAATCCTATTCAAAAGTAAGCTGTAGTTTTTGTAACATTTTATTTAGAAGTAAAACTACCTTTGTTTATAGAGGACATCGTGTATATAGAAATTCAAGGAATCAACCAAAAATAACTACTAGAAAAGATGGATTCAGCAAGGTTGTAGGATACAACCTACAACTGTATTTATATACACTAGCAATGAGCAATCCAAAAATAAAACTAAGTAAACAATTTCATTTACATTAGCATCAAATGGAATAAAATACTTAGGAATAAATTTAACAAAAGCAGCACAATAGTACAATTCAGAAACAATTGTGGAAAGAATAGCCAAAACAATCTTGAAAAAGAGGAACAGTTTTAGAGAACTCACATTAAGAAAGTGAAAAGACAATGCACAGAATGAGAAAATAGTTGCAAACTGTATATTCAATAAATGATCTGTATCCAGAATATGTAAAGAACTCTTACAACTCAACGAAAGACAAAAGCCAGCCAGTTAAAAAATGGTACAGGATCTGATTAGACATTTCTCCAAACAAGTTATACAAATGACCAATAAGCATGAAAAGATGCTCAACACCACTAATAACTGGGGAGATGCAGATCGAAACTATAATAGGATACCACTTCATACCCGTTAGGAAGGCTATTTTTTTTTTTTTTAATAGTAAAAGTTGGTGAGGATGTGGAAACATTGGACCCTTTATATATTGTTGGTGGGAATGTAAAATGAATAGCCACTTTGGAAAAGAGTTTGATAGTTCCTCAAAATTTTAAACATAGAATTATCATATAATCTAGCAATTGTACTCCTAGGTATACACCAAAAAGAACTGAAAATATCTGTCTACATAAAGACTTGTACATGAATGTTCATAGCAGTATCATTCATACTAGCTGAGAAGTGGAAAAGAAACAAATGTCCATCAAATGATGAATAGACAAAATCCTGTATATCCACACGTTAGAGTATTATTCAGCCATAAAAGGGAATGAAGTACTGATATATGGTACAACATGGATGAATGCTGAAATCATTGTGCTAAATTAAAGAAGCCAGACACAAAAGGTCACATATAGTATGAATCTATTTATATGAAATGTCCAGAATATGCAAAACCACAGAGACAAAAAATAGATACAGGGTTTTTAAGTGCTGGAGAGAAGGAAGAACTGGGAGTGCCTGCTAACAGGTTTCTTGCTGAGGTGCAAAAAATGTTCTAAAATTAGATTGTGGTGATGATCATACAACTCTGTGAATGAATATACTAAAACCTCACTGAGTTGTATTCTTTAGGTAATTTTTTTTGGAGACAAGGTCTTGCTCTGTTCCCCAGGCTGGAGTGCAGTGGCACAGTCTTGGCTCACAGCAACCTCTACCTCCTGGGCTCAAGTGATTCTTGTGTTCTTGTGCCTCTCCAGTAGCTGGGACTACAGGCGCATGCCACCACACCGCATTAAGTTTAGTATTTTTTTTTTTCCAGAGTCTCGCTCTGTCGCCCAGGCTGGAGTGCAGTGATACGATCTTGGCTCACTGCAAGCTCCGCCTCCTGGGTTCACGTCATTCTCCTGCCTCAGCCTCCCGAGCAGCTGGGACTACAGGCGCCTGCCATCACGCCTGGCTAATTTTTTGTATTTTTAGTGGAGACAGGGTTTCACCGTGTTAGCCAGGATGGTCTCGATCTCTTGACCTCGTGATCCGCCTGCCTCGGCCTCCCAAAGTGCTGGGATTACAGGCGTGAGCCACTGTGCCCGGCCAACTTTAGTATTTTTTGTAGAGACAGGGTTTAGCCATGTTGGCCAGGCTGGTGTTGCACTCCTGGCCTCAAGTGGTCCACCTGCCTCGGTTTCCGAAAGTGTTGGGATTAAACAGGCGCGAGCCACTGTGCCCGGCCTTAAATGGGTAAATTTCATATGGTATGTGAATTATATTTCACTAAAACTTTAAGAAAATATTATACAGTAGTGTTCAAATTTTAAGAGGTCCAATTTAAATGCACTGTTATATACAATTCTATGTAATGTAGTCCTTACCATAATTTAACTATAAATATCTATGCCCCTACCCTTAGTATCAAAGCATATATTATATGCCAGTGAGCCAAGCCCCACATGTCTATGAAATGTGGTCTTCTAGCCATAGAAGTAGCTTGTGCTCCTAGGGTATTCCTTGAGGCTCTGTATGAAGAATGTCCATTTGTTTGAGTCCCTAACCTACAGAATATTCCTGACCATGGAAATGTGATAGATAGGGGTAAGCACATGGACCAACAGGCCTGGAGGCTCATCATTTAAGGTACAAACCAATTATGTAGTTTTTGAAAGAATGCTTTGAAATTCAGCTTGCTTGATTCAATTCCCAATATTTTCATTCATATTAAAATATTTGGCCCCTTACTATCACACTGGTCTTTTAAGTGTGTGTGTGTGTGTGGGAAATTTGGCCCTTACAGGTTAAAAACAATGTCAGTATAACCAAGTGACATTCAAATTTTGGCTCCCAACATCTGATATGGCATCACTTCATGTGAAAATAGTGAACCTCCAAACATTTTCTTTCAGTCACCTTATTAAGCTCTCTGAGCTCTGACAGCCTAATGAAAGGCTAAGGGGGAAGAAAATGTCCCTACTTCTACACTGTTGAAGATGGGCTAATGAGAGGTTAGCTTGCAAGTATCATTCTTTCTTGGCATCCTGCTTCTGATTGCTTGGCTTTCCGCTTATACCCAGCATGAAAATTTAATTTCCTCACAGTTGAAGATAGTTTAAAGTTTATTACTCACATGCTAAAATGTTGATGTATCTGTTTTTGTGCTTGTTTTCTGGATGATTGGAATGTTCTGCAGTGATGTTCATATCAGCAGTACAGCGCTGGACCTCCTAGTGAAGAAAACAGCATGATTATAGACACAGGTTAGAAGCAAAGGAACACCATATACATTTAAAGGCATAAAGTGTTTACTTACTCCCTAGCCACAGCCACCATTACCTCCCCAATCCCAACTTTGGATATAATTATTGATATAACAAGTTTATGAAGAATGTGAAGGTATAAAGATTTCATTCTTTACCATTTCATCAATCATCTACTTTATTCTCAATTTTGACCTAGTCCCTGGGATGTTAAACAATATCTCTTTTTGAATACATCACAGTCTGTGGTGAGAAAAATATTCAAAAAAATAGTCAACCATGATGAACAGAAAAGAGGTCTGATAAAGCTCTGATGGGAGCACAGAACAGAGGAAGGCTTTAGATGGGTGAAAAAACTTACCGGAGTCTTAAAAAGGCTTTAGACAGGTGAAAAAATTTACCGGAGTCTTAAAGGAAGAAAGGGAATTTCTAAGAAGTATAATCTCTACCATGATTTGCAATATGCTTAGAGGCCTTACAGCCTCATTTTATCATTGTGAGGGTGCACTGACTTTAAAGACTCAGTGCTGAAATAACCCTAATAATAGCCCAACTAATGGTTATATCTCATATATACAGTTTTGACAAATTATTTGTGAACTCTAATATTTTAAAAGTTATCCTTCTTTGGAAAAATAGCAGTAGCAGAAATAATGCTGTTATCCTACCTTGGCCGTGGATATAAACATCATCTCTTAGCCTAATACAACGTTGCTGAAAAGCCAAATTTTTCTATACTATATGCTTCAAACCCAAGAAAGTACTGGAGCTAACTAGTAAGGGAAGTCATTAGCAGTGCACAGCTGCTACAAGGAGCCTGAGCAAAGTAACACAACATTATCAGGAGAAATGTTTTACACAGAACAGATGTAGCAGAGTTTAGAAGCATGCAGACTTTTTTTCACAAAGGAGTTGCCTAGCAATTCTGGATGTTTTCCATAGTATTTACATTAAACATAATGAAAACAATGAACTGGGTTGTCTTTTATTTTCACAAAGTACGGCCCAGGGAGAAGTACACTTCTTCTCTAGAAGGAGGAAGTTACTGTACTCAAAGAATTTAAGGTATAAAAGCAAAGAGTTTCTATCTGTTGAAAGAAACAGTATTCAATGACTTTCCAATTGTTTGACACTGTAAATTGAAGTTTCCATAATTATAGTCCTTCCCAGCTGTCCATTAAAAAAAAAAAAAAAGCCCACAGGCATTAATTCAATCCACCTTTTGGGGAAAGTGTGCTTCATGACAGTTTCTACCCATTCCTTACTCTTACTAAACTCCAATATTTTCTGTTCTAACATAGTTTATAACCTATGGTTTGGAAAACATTGGTTTAAGGAGCTTTAAGGCCATCCTTTGGCTCTTCCCTAAAATGAGATAATAAAGGGTGATCACAAATCAGTCTACATAAGAACATGAGCAATGCCAGCCAAACTTAGAATATTGGGGGGACCTGCCTTTTGAAACTGCCTTATAAGACCTGAGGCATGCTCTTTTGAAGAGTTTCAAGGGCAGACAACTTTTGAAAATGGATTTGAAACAAGTTATTCTTTTGTTTTCAGGTTTTGAAGGTCACACCTTTGGCATGTACTTCTTCAGGGTTGAGTTGTTCAGCTATCTTATGCTGAGAGATTGTGGCTTTTAGTACCTTAGTCTGAGATTTACTTTGTTTATTGATTTTTTTTTCCTGTTGTATAGATCTGACCACCCTAGGTGTGGACTGAAGTTGGAGCCTCTTTTCTAATATAATGCAATTGACCAAGACTGCTTGGGAGCAGCTGTCAGTATTGTTAAAGCTGCCATTCAATATGGCCAATCAAACTTTTTGTTATCTAAAACCCCTTATCTGATCTGTTGCCTCTATTTCACTTTTCCAATGATATGAATGACAGAAACAAAAAATCGTAATAAATATTGTCAAATCTAATTTTATTAGAACCCATGGGGTTTGCCTGAGGTCTTCTAATTTTGTCATGTAGATAATAATGTCATTTGTAATTCCTTGCAGTACTGCCTGGCTCATTTAGATGCTGATAATGTCATCTGATCCTGGAATGGCTTTTCTCCATCACAACTGCCATTTCAACATTAACATGATTTTAATAGGTGTTAAAAACCCTTTAAAGAGACACTGGCCAATGGAGTAGGCATTGTAAATTTACCTCTTCAGAACTCTGATAGTTTAAGCTTGTTTATATTTTACTCTCTATATAACAAAGCTAGAATTCTCAAAAAGAACAGTTTGAATCTTTACAGGCACATAAGCATAGGAGAAGGCCAACAGAAAACAGGTTTAAAATAAAGCAAAATATCAAAGACTGAACAAACCCTAAAATTTGATATACCGAGAATTTTAGGGAGGTGACGTAGGCTAAATCACTTCCTACCTAGAGTCATTGATGCAAGAGGCTGTTTAAAGAGCACTTAAAGACCTACTGTCCTACTATACTGTGGCTCAATTCAAAAAAATAATGCAATAAAACATCTAGAAATCCTTCAGATTTCTCAGTTCCAAAAAGGTAGCTGAGAATAAATTATTTGGATCTGGTTACCAAGTATTAGACCAAGTAGGGGTAACATTCTTAGTGCCTCAGTTCAGGCAGCCTACAATTGTGGTAAAGAGACTGTTCTACAGAAGACTGATGGGTTTAGGCCATGGTAGTGACCCAGTGCATGTACAGTGTCGGACACAGAACTGGCCTTTGACAGGTGCTGGTTACACTGCAACTTTCAGCCCCTACTCTCTTCTGCTCAGGGTATAAATTGCTGCCAGACTGATTTTCTTCAAACGCTGTGCTGACTTTATTATTCCCTTCCTCAGAAATGTGTGGAGCGATTCCACATTCCCTTAGCCAGGCTTTCAAGGTCCCATCTTATCTTCCCCTCCCTTCCCAATCTCAGACAATATTAACTCCATACCCTCTGAAAAGACCATTTGATTTCCTGCTCTTTGCTTTATTGCCATTTACCTCAGTAAGAATGCCTGTTCTCTTCCTCTATCCAAATCCATGTATCTTTATCTAAAATGACTGCATTTGCCCCCTAGAAAACTAACCCATCTTTCTAGAGTATAACACAGCATTATTATCCTGTAGCTGGTCTCTAACGTAAGAATTACTTTTCATGAAATCTGGCTATCTCCCTTTTATCTCCCTCTTCACCAAAATCTTAAACAAGTGTGAGATCTCATAACTGTTTAAAAATGTTTTTCTTACGATATTTAAGACCCAAACTGGCATTTTTGTCAAAAAGGCTCAGGAAACTAACTTTACAACAAGCTTATCCAACCCATGGCCCATGGGCCACATGTGGCCCAGGATGGCTTTGAAAGCAGCCCAACACAAATTTGTAAACTTTCTTAAAACATTGAGTTTTGTTTGTTGCAATTTTTTTAGCTCATCAGCTGTCATTAGTGTATTTTATGTGTGGCCCAAGACATTTTTTCTTACAATGTGGCCCAGGGAAGCCAAAAGATTGGACAGCCCTGCCTACAGGCTCATTTTCTGACCTCTTGCAGGCAGCAGTGGGTGTAGCATTACACCTCTGACCAGAGACTTCCCTATTATATTTCATCAGCAGCCCTGGACATCTCACTTCATTACCTAAAGTGATTGTGGCCACTGGTCCCTCAGAGCATGGGCTCAGGTGGACAAAGCTTTGTTCTTTTGATTTAAGATGAACCACCAGCCTAAATTTAGCACAACTGGTTAACTGTAATAGAGGCAGTCCCCCAAAGGATCTTGTCAAGAGGCTGTGGACCTTTGGCCTCATCCTGTACTCCTTTAGACTTCTGATTCTCCCGGTCCCTGCCTGTTAATTCTTCCGACTCATGGAGCTTTGGAGTGCCTTCCTTTTGAAACAGTATGCTAGCACTGGTCTTTTGGAAGCCTTCTGCATTATGTTTGTGGGGGCTGAGGAAGGGTCTGTCAATCTTTTAATACTACTCTGGGAAACAACTCCTTGGGAAGGACAGTGAGGTTAAAGTTAGCTCAGGTAGCCAAGGGAATGGTGTCATCCAGCGCTATCATGAGAAAAGGACTGACGTTGTTTCTAGTGACTGCAAATACTGTATGATGCCACTTTTCACGGTCTCTAGAATTTATCTGACAAGAACAAAAAGCTGGCTTACATTACAGCAACACTTCTAGACAAAGAGGCAAAATTACCAGTGAATTGTTTCTCTCATTCGCCAAGCAGTAAAGTTCTGAAACTACGATAGTTATTCACCAAGTTTTTACTTTTGAGATGTTTAAACATGATGGGAGAGAATTTTTGCTGAAATCTCCAATGAAAATACATAGGTGCCTTTCTCCTTTGCACTTCTTCAGAACTTTATGCCTGTACAATAGCACTTATTTTGCTTTGTCCTGTTTCTGTTTTGGTTGCGTACACTCTGGCCTCCCCCAATACCAGACTGAACTCTTTGAGGGCAAGGACTCTAATTCATATTTGTATCTTATATTATGTCCAGAGAATGGTAGATCATCATCAGTCACTGTTAGATGGGTTGTTTTAGCTCCTCTTAATGTCCAGTTGTTAACTTTTCAATTGTATTTCTCATCATTTTAAGACTAATTTTAGGCCTACATGTTGGATAAGATTTTTATAAGTCACACTCTCAGCTATCTTAGAAGGGTTGAGACCATAAAGATCATGTAACGGGCAGCTAATACTCCTGGTTGGGGGGCGGTTCGTAATTTGGCTGCTCTCCCCACCTTTTTGTATTGTTAAGGCGCTGCGGCACGATCAGTGCTAGTCACTTGCAAGCTTGCTTATTTCTCCTTCTGACCTTGGCTCATTACAGGACATTACTTTGGCTTTTTGGTGTTTTTTTTCCTGAGTCAGGGTCTTGCTTTGTCGCTCAGGCTGGGGTGCAGTGGTGCAGTCATAGCTCACTGCAGCCTCAACATCCTGGGCTCAAATGATCCTCCTGCCTCAGCCTCTGAAGAGCTAGGACCACAGTTGTGTGTCACCACACCTGGCTAATTAAAATAATTTTTTTTTTTTTGTAGAGACAGAGTCTTGCTGTGTTGTCCAGGCTGGTTGGGAACTCCTGGTCTCAAGTGATCCTCCCGCCTTGGTCTCCCAAAGTATTGGGATTACAGATGTGAGCCACTGTGGCCCAGGACACTACTTTAATGAGAGTCTGGATGGTGTCAAGGTGAACCATGTCAGTTCAAGTCGGATACCCTGGTCTTAAACCCTGCTGCTGCCATTTCAAAATGCAGCCACCCACAGCCTCAGTTTTCTCATGGGCAGTTCTGTCATCAGTAAAATGGGGACAATAAGATAGCACCTACCTCAGGAAATAGAATGATCCATGCACAGTGCTAACTAGTAAATGCTAGCTATCATTATTCCAGGTAAATGGGTCTGGAAATCTGAGACTGGGATTACCTTAACTCTCTTACCATAATAAAATTTTGTTTTTAATTACACAAAATCTTTTTCTATCCTTTCTTATAAAGCCTGTTACTATCTGATTATAAAATAGTCATAATAGCTTCTTATGTAGCCTATTACCAGTTTTCCCTTTTAGCAGTTACCCAAAAGGAATACTACTCTTAAAATACTTCAAATTTTCACCTAATTATAAGGTTACAGTAATATTGGTGAGCTTTTTCTATTTTCTTATTCTCCCCTTTACGTTGCTGCATTGCTCTTCTTTTTAGAAGAAAGCATTTTCTTCCTATTCTGAACAGCTCTGATTTTAAACCTTTCAAACCTGAACAGATTGTGAAATGACAACAGTCATTTCACCTTCCTGCCTGCCCTCCCCATTCCACTCCCAGAAGTATCAGCTAATACTATTTAAGCTATAAAGTTCAATGTAGGCGATTAAAGCTTTTAGCTGCAGTATATTTTTTTAGGACAGAAATAGGGTACAGATGCCCAGGATTTGTTAAGAAGCATGATTTTGATGCAGCAAAGCCCATTTTAAGTCAGATCAAGTTTACAGAGGTGTAGCTGATTATTTTGAATAATTAAATGGTGTCAAAACCAGCTGTGATGAATAGCACTGGGGTCTCAAATCATAAATAATTGAGAAACTGGAGTTGCATTTGATCATCCTGATCAAATTCGGCTCTCTAGAGGATAAATGTTTGTCCTGAATACCATCAACATTGTTAAATGCCTCAATATTCTTGCTCAGTCATCCAGCCAACAGTCAATTGAACTAAATCACTTTAACACCACACACATTTGCTGTCCTCATGAATACAAAATGTTTGACTTAAACCATGTTCTTTGTAGTTGAATAGGCACCCTTTTTAGTAAGCATCTAATGGCATTAAATACTTGACATGCTTTTGTTGGTTCCATAAAACATATGACTTCACAGAATAAATCAGAGGTTCTTTCTACCACCTTTGTTTTCATTCTGCTCAAAACAACAAAAACTAACGAAAAACTAAGAGAAAGACTTAATTTAAAACAAGTCATCAATATAACTGCCTTTATGATAGCCTTTTGGGATTCCAAATTTGCATAGACAGTGGCTTTTCATCCTGTTTTTATTTCTCATTGTTCATTCAAGGTAACTGCACCTTCCAGCTGTATGATTCCTAGATGATCTTAAAGTGCTTACCTTCCATTACTTCATTTTGCCCTGCAACCAATTTTGTTGAAAGAGATGGGTAGGTTAGCATCATCATTATTATTTCCATTTTAAAGTAGAAATGAGACAGAGAAAGGAACCGACTTACCCACAAAGCTAGAAGACAGCTGAGCTGCCATGAAAACTTGGCCTCTTCGACACAACTCTTGCTGCCAGAGATGTGCCTTAGTTAAGCGCCTCAGTGAAGAAAAGGGCAGTCTGTTTAATAGCTCCTCATTGACACCCTGTCACTGCTGAACTGGCACGGAACCCAGAGTTGGCAGGGTGGTACATGCCTCTCTCTACCTTGTTTCCTACACACCAGTTCTTAAAATCAGAAGGCTGTGTTAACCCAAGTCTTCTCTCCAAGGATTAATAATCATGAAAACAACAACAGTCAACCTTTGCATGGTTCTTAACAATGAATTCAGCACTTTCAAAGATGTTACTCATTTATTTTCTCCAACGACTTTACAATGTAGGTGACATTGGTGCCATTTTTTAAAAATGGGAAAACTGGGAACCCGAGATGAGGTGATTGGCCCGAGGATTATGAAGCTCACTACTGATGAATCCAGCATCCAGTTTCTCAGACACCAAACCTGCTATCGTCACTACACCATGTGCATTGCAGAAAAGACGCGGCATTAGGGAGCCTTGTATTATGATTGCTGTTCCCAGTTAGAATTAGAAGAAGCAAGAACCTGGAAAGCAATCCCTACCAGTTTGCTTTTCTATCACTAAGTTAGTTCTTTTGTAGAAGTGCATGTTCAGGACAGGTACAATCAACTCCCCTTTCACCTAAATTTTATTTGGAAAAGAATGCCTATTAAAATTATAGATGAAAAGAAAAAACTCCACTTTCCACAGTTATTGTTTTGTTATGCTTGGAATGAATTCAGTTCAAGCTTACAAAAATCTGCATAAAGTAAGAGTTAAGTTTCTGGAAGTTAACTTCTAGCTATGAAACATACCTCAAAATCCTCGGAGAACCCATGCTGGTTATTAGAATAGAGCTCACCGATGTGTTTCACAAACTGTTTGACAGGAATGGCTTCCATGTCATCTGGGGGAATAAAATAATATTCAAAATTACATAGAATACTTCCATAAAACAAATTACACTGATAAAGCATCCTTAAGACAAATAGTTGATTTCTGCAAAGCGCAAAATAATTGTATCACACAAAATAGATGTCCTGAAGAAAAGTCTCAGGATTTATTTTACATTAGGATCTCATTATGACTTTAAATGCCGACAAGCCAGGTTAAATACGGTTTTTTAAAAAAAGGTACATAGAGAATTCCCTTTACTTTTTATATTCAAGGCAATTTACATAGTTAAATTACCACAGCATACTCTTAACCAGAAGTGTGAATTTATCAAGGGTACCCATTTGCCAAGAAATTTTATCACACCAGGGGTTTTCTTTGTTTTTTGTTTGTTTGTGTTTTTTTAAATTGCTGTTCAATGGAGTCCAGCTTGAACTTTGAGCGATTAAGTTCTATTTGCAATCTTTTAACTTTTAAGCAATCATTTATACACAATTATAGATAGATGCCATTATACCAGCTGGCTCTGGGTACAATGCCATCTATCTTTAAGTGTTCAAAATTTTAGCTCAAGACAGCTGTGTCTACATGATGCCAAATAATCAGTTTGACTGAATTAACTGGATTTTTTTGGTGTTGACAGACTAGGTATAGATTCAGGAAGACTCCACATTCCCATTTATTTTGTGTTGTCACTTCAAAAGGAGACTTTCAGTTCATAAACCCAAAGTATGTTTTAAGCTTATTTATCATGATACTTGAGTACTGCTATAAAATAGCCACACCCAGCTAACTGGAGCTCCCCAACCTCCTTCTTCCCTTCTCCCTCGACCCTCCCCCACAAATATTTCCTTTTAAAAATACTCTGCTGAATTTGAGATAAACAACAGACATGACATTTACTTTATTCAGAGTGAAAGATCTTTGGCAAACGCACAAACATCTAAACTGCCACAGATGCTTTTCTTAGCAAAGGGTATGAAGATCTGTATGTGTAAATGAGGTCCTACTTTGGCAAGAATTTTATAGATCCAGGCCTGACAATCTGATTTCTCTTCATCTGGTGACAGTTAACATTGACTATGTCATTCCTTCTCTTCTTTCTTTCGAGAGAGCAAAGCTCTAGGGTGGCTTTTTGCATCTATTGACATTTTCAAACTTGAATCATTCTTAAGCAGAAAATAGCATCTCTTATATTTTGTTTTAGGAAGGTGACTTATATGTTCATAATCCAAGTTGCTTAGCATAAAAATGTTACTTATCAAATAGGTGGTGCTCTGTAAGTATAAATTCTTTCTGTGTGAACAATTAAAGTCCTAATCGTGTTAATAGGCAACCTTATGAAAAAAATTGCCAAGTTATTTACAAATATTTCAGAATTGAAGATGTTCATGAATATGCAATCATTTTGCATGCCCAACAAATCTATAGCTCTCATGATGTAACCAGCATTAACAGAGTAAGCGGAGCCAAAATGTTTCTCCAGAATATTTAGCAGAATGCACAGTTCAAGAAAAATTTCCAAAATTATCTGATCACTTCACTTAAAATGTTTAGAAGTAAGCAAATTCTACAATAATGATCAGTGGCAATGAAAATGATCTCAAGTTGACAAAAGGGTTACTATGTACAAAGCTGGAGAGTCTCTAAATGATTAGCCCAAGAATAAACTCATTTTCAAACAAGAGGCAAAATGGGTGAGATGGGACACAACCTAACCGCAGAATCACTCTAGTATATAGACTATAGGACTTTCATTTACTTAGAAATGACAGATACAACACTGTTTTCAAGGGCAGAGTGACATATTTAGTAGAGTAATAGGTAGAAGGCAACATTTATATGATAATGATAGTTTAGAATTTTAGATTCCCGAGAACTTCAGTGCTGTGATTAAGAATACGGACTCTAGTTCAACATAAGAAAAAACATGTCAGCTTTATAACTGTTTTACTCTGTAAGGTAAAAACCACAGCATTTTAAAGGCGTAGCCCACCTCAAATCATTAAAAGAAATTCTTTCAGGTTAACTGCTTATTGTTTTTTCCTGCAAAGTGCTCAACTGTAATATCCAAGCTAATGTCACACACACACATGGCCAGAAATCAGTATGCCTGCTGCCACTGTAGCTACAAGCAGCAAAAATCCAGCAGAGCTCAGTATGATAATCATGGAAATATATGACTCACTAGTCTCTCCAATTTGCATCTTTATCCAAGGATGCCTAACCACACCCTCTGGGTTTTCAGGCACCACCAGATATGTCACAAAAGTACCAGACAGGTGGATATACATACAGATGCATGCCGTACTGACCACTGTCAGCTACCCAGATAATAAAGCATTTGCCCTGCAATCAAGATAAATAGCTGAGGAGTCATAAATCTCTGTTCTTTATATTGAGATGAATATAAGGCTATGACTAATTATTCTAATCATTCTCCTGTCATAATTTTTCTATTACATTCTCTCAACATGAGCCAGACGATTATAAAATCAATGTAACTAGCAGAAGGCCAAGCAATGAGGACAGTATCAGAGGCCTAATCTGCTCAATTTTTATCTGGAAAGGCCCTGTGTGTTTTAAGAAGACATTCATCCAAAACATGTTATCTCCACCTAAATGTCTTCAGTTTCATTCAAGATTGCAGAGCATATTAGCAGCACTAACTAGGCCAGGCACTTTCTGTGTACTTTATATGTAGTAACATGTACTCCAAGAAATGGGTACTCTTTTCATATGCATCTTGCACTTGAAAAAAATTTAGAATGGCAGAAGCAGCTGGCTGCAGACCCTAGATAAAACTGTTCTGACTCAGAGAATGGGAAATCCCTGGATGAAGCCGTTTCTGAGCACCTAGTACTCAGCCAGATATTAGAGAGATGGTTTCTGCTCAAGGACATTTGTGTTGGTGAAGAGATGAACACAAGGGAGCGCAAGAACAGTGTAATTAATGTGGTAAAGACTACAAGTGCCATTAAAAGGATGGGTTTGATGACTTCAGTGAGAATAAATGTCACTAATGTAGTGGTAGTGGTAGGAGAACCATAAAGGAAAAAAGGGGCTGGAATCAAAGTGAAGATGTTTTCACTGACTAAAGATTAAATGGGAGATTATTATGGTATAACAAAAGCAGGATAATGATAAAGTTGGTAGAATGACAGGAAAACCACTATTTATTAAGCCCTTACTGGTTACCAGGGACTGTGCTAAATGTTTTTCACACATTTATCTCTGTAAGAGCCAGATGAAGGGAACATGATTATTCTCACAGTACACATAAGGAAACTGAGGCAACTTGTCCAAAGACTCAGTTAAGTGGCAGAGCTGAGATTTGAACCCAGGTCCACTGAACCCAAAGACTGTATTCCTGTGTACTGCAATATACTGTTTGTCTTCATTCTCAAAGCACTACAAGTTCAAGGAATAACAAATTAAACTTTTTAATTCTTAGTATCTTGGTTAATCTGATAAATATCACTTGATAATTTTGTGTTAATTTTTTTTTTTTTTTTTTTAGACATGGTCTCACTCTGTCACCCAGGCTGGTTGGAGTGCAGTTGCTCAATTGTAGCTCACTGCAGCCTCAAACTCCTGAGCTCAAGTAATCCTCCCACCCCAGCCTCCTAAGTAGCTAGGTATAGTTCCATCCCACCATGCCCGGCTAATTTAAAGAGATGGAGTCTTGCTGTCTTGTCCAGGCTGGTCTTGAACTCCTAGCCTCAAGCAATCCTTCCACCTCAACCTCCTGAGTAGCTAAGACTACAGGCCCATGCTGCCACACCTGGCTTATATTTTTTGTAGAGATGAGGTCTCGCTATGTTCCCCAGGCTAGTCTCAAACTCTGGGCTCGAATGATCCTTCTGCCTCTGCCTCCCAAAGCACTGAGATTATAGGCATGAGCCACTGTACTCAGCTGCTATTTGTACTTACAAAATTTTAAGATACCAAAGGTTTAAACTAGGCAAAAGTGGGACCACTACCATTATCACTAAATCACCCAATTATAAAATGACTGACATAGAGAATCAGTACCTGAAGAGGTGGGCTTATTGTTATTAAATATTATTTACCCTTAAGTTCCCAGATTTTAGCTTTTGGTGGTTAGAATTAAATTATATACATAAGTGGTCTTTTATTTTGTTAAATTCACAACAAAACCTTCTTATGTACTTTTGATGAAGCTTGAAATTAGGTTTGTAGATACCAAAAGCAGAACCTCAGAAGAGAGTGAACTGATGACAGCAACTTCTACTGAGAAGAAAACACGAAAGCTGAGGTAACGCTGACCTCAAATGCAGCACTGTAGGCAATAAAGAACAATGCATTCGAACATACAGCTGTTTCCAAAATCTACGGTTATGTATCTGCTGTACTTGCATCTTCAGAACTGTTAGAGGGAAATCGCCAATACTTTATGCCTCTAATCTACTCATATATGCTAAATTTGCTTTCTCTTAATCTTAAGGAGTAACAGATCAATAAAAAGAGAAACAGCTTTCTTGCCCATAGTTTTTTTTAATTTGATATTAGAAAGGAAAAAGCAGCAGCCAAAGCTGTCCCTGAACATACACCATAGGGAGGAGCTGCACGGAGGGCCCAGCCTGAGTACACTGCTCCTGGTAAGACCATTAGCATGTAACTCAGTAAAACTGAGTATTTGTGATTCTTATCAGCCACCAGTGATGGGATGCTTCCTGTCAATCAGGAAACCAGAGGCAATGGTATCAGTGGAAAAGCCAGAGCCAGACTGCATGACTCCATTTCTCTGATTCCCTTTCCTCATCTGTAAAATGGGAATAACAGTACTTAATTCATAGATTGTTATGAAAAGTAAACAAGATAACACAAGTACTTATAAGAGTGCCTGGCATTTAGTAAACATTTCATAAATCTATGATTTATTGTTAGGTGTTACTTGCTTTACATGCACAACCGTATGTTCTAGGGGCTGTGATTACTCTAATTTTCTTTTCTTTTTTTTTTTTTTGAGACGGAGTCTAGCTCTGTCGCCCAGGCTGGAGTGCAGTGGTGTGATCTTGGCTCATTGCAAGCTCTGCCTCCCGGGTTCACGCCATTCTCCTGCCTCAGCCTCCCGAGTAGCTGGGACTATAGGCACCCGCCACCGCGCCCGGCTAATTTTTTTTTTGTAGTTTTAGTAGAGACGGGGTTTCACTATGGCCTCGTGATCTGCCCACCTCCGCCTCCCAAAGTGTTTGTTGGGATTACAGGCGTGAGCCACTGCGCCTGGCCGATTACTCTAATTTTCTAGGTGAGGAAACCGGCTAAAAGAGACCAAGGAACTTGCCCAAGGCTACTGTCATTATCAAGTAATAGGGCCAGGCTGACTCCAAAGCCTGGGTTCTTCCTTATTATATTACCTCCCTAGAGCTTACATTTAAAAGAAACTTTTCAACAAAAAGGATTGAAATGATATTCTTTGGCTTTGAGGGTAAGCTTCAGTTACCTGGAAAATTCACACTGGTAGACTGGTCACCTTGATGATGACAGGTAGATAAAGTGTTATGGCATTTACCTTCCTGACAAGATAGATGCTTAGCTGCTGCAGTTGATTGACTTAAGGTCTATTCAATATAATATCCCTTCTTGCTTACTCTGGAAGTGTGTGGGTATTTATATAAATACCATTAAGATTCCAGAGGTCCGTAAGTCACCCACTCTATGAGCAATCCCTGTAAAGTTCATTTAACCCTTGGCAGATCTCTCAACCCTATCCCGAATTGCAACCAAATCTCCATGGGCAGAGAAAACATACAGAGCCCTAGCATAGTACTTGGCTCAAATAAGTGCAGCTCAGACCTTACCCACCCCCTTCCCTTCACCCTGCTCCAACAACTGGCCTGTTATCAGGTAGTGTTAACCACACCTCTAGTGGATAGACCTCATTTTCAGGAATTCAGCCCCCTGCCCCTCCTGTATGCCCTCTGTCTCTCAGAGGCCAAGTTCAGGCCTTTCACGGTGTTTGGTAATACCTTTGTGTCAACTTAGGAAGATAAAGCAAATATGAAATAAAAGGACATTATCAAGATTTCCTGAGTTAGGACACAACAAAAAGATTTTTGTCTAAATCACACTCTTAGGATGCATAGAGTGTTGTGGAGGTTGGAACATTTTATTTCCTGCCATAAAAAGAAATCTCTTTTCATTTATGACACAATGCAGTCAATAAAGAAAGGGCTTCATTATAGTCAAAAGACCAATGAATCTCCTTTGGAGATAATCTCTGTATAAATAAAATATGCCAACAAGGTTGGTTTAATCCCAAGGGTTTTAAACATGCAGTTTAAAACCCCTTTATATTCTGGCACCCTGCTGAAGCCAGTGACCTTCAAATTATTAAGATGTATTTTAACTGCTGGAAAGGCATGAATCATTTCTGAATTTCTAAGCTACTGGTTAGCAGCAACATTTTGTTTTGTAATGCTCTTATTAGAAAGTTAGATTTTCTAATTTCCAGAGAAAAGCATTTGTAAGGACATTTGTGTCTGACAGTGCGCGTATTTAGAAAAGCCCTTTCAATATGCTGTATAACAAGTTAATTTCATGAGCTAAGTTCTGATTTTTTAAAGTTTATATATAATGAAAGTCTAAAAGAATAATATAATGTAGTGAATGCTTCATTAATAACTGCAATATTATTCGTTTGTTTTTTTCAAAAGAATATTCCTGAGTCACTAGATTTTTATAAGTACTTGTCAGTGTTAAGAATATTATGGATCTTAAAGACAGCATTTTGTGACCACTTCAGTATTTTAGAAGATGGAAAGCATATGAGGGGACTGACAGCTGGGTTACTGCATTCAATTATGCTTTATCCTCACACCAAAGCAATGGGAAACCAGTAACCAGGGAACATTTTCTTTTGAAAAACACTTAGTGAAATATATTGAGTCTGAGCCCCTTTCATTCTCCTGCAGAAGTCACAGTTTAACTTCTCTCTCCTGCTCCTACTTTTCCCATATGTCATGCATGGAACAGGCACTAACCATTCAAAATCTATCTGATGAAAGAATTGATACTACCTTTATAGTGATTGGAAGCCAACCTCAAAAGCACTTCTTTCAAGCTGGATAAATACTCTTGCATTTTGAGTTCTTTCTAACATGGCTAATTAACCTCAGCCACCATATATATTCAAGTCTCTGTCTAGCATTTCCACATTTTGTGTGTTAGGTGAGACTGGGGGGAAAAAAGTCCTCATTCTTAAAAGACTGTCTTTGCTATACTAAATCAGAAGAATACACTGAATATCCTAAATTCCTGTTAGAATTAGTAAAATTGATCATTCAAAATTCTTCAAAAATTCCTGTTAACTGCTCTCTCAAAGGGACGAGTATCAAAGTGTTAGCAAAGCTTTCCTTAATCATTTACCTATTTTATAATAGTTTCCAAAAGTTAGTATAACTTAATGATTCCATGTATGCTTTGGGATTTAAAGATACAAGCTATTTATTTATGAATTTTAGCCACAGCAGAATCAACCAAAGTTGCTGAGTTAGTGTCTAAATTTGTTCAACATTCAACATGGCTGTGACTTGTTTCCTAAGTCATTTAAATCATACAGACCTGTTTTTGTGCAGGGAATGGATGTTTTGCTGAGTTGAGTCTTTCTCTCAGGAAGGAAAAGAATAAAAATAAGTAGAGAACAGAGATGAGAGGGGAGATTTTTTAATATGGGGAAAATGTCAACCCAAGAATTATGAATTTCTCTCCAGGAGGATAAAAGAGAATCTAATGGAAAACCAAATGGTCAGTGCTAGTGAGAGAAGTTAATGATCAAGAACTCAGAAAAAACTAAAGAGAATATTCACATATATTTGAAAATGCCTGGATTTAATGACACAATATCCAAATGAGGAGTCTGAAGTCTTGAGATACCAAAACTGTCACAGTCATATGCCAAGAGGTGGCAGAGCCATTTATAAGCATCTGTGCTTTGAAGTCACAGAGATAATTCCAGCGTTAGCTCCACTGCTTAGCTCTGTAACCTTGGACAATTAAAAAAAAGTCTCTGAACCTCAGTTTCTTCATCCAGAAAATGGGGCTATCAACCTGTACCTGTCTCTATAGGACCGTAGTGAAAATAAACATAATATACTTTGTTGGTAAATGCTCAATAATTATTAGATAACGATTTTTTAAGAGGCTAACTGTAAAATAAGCTCTGGGAACACAGTGTATTGCATATTCCACAGTGATGACCCTGGGGCTCTATTTTTACAACAGCTTGGTACTTTAATTTTCAGCTTCACCCTGTTGCACATATTTTTAGCTAGTATAATGATTCAGTTTACTAGTTATGTCTGTTGTCTGCAAATATCTTTAAAAAAAATCAATTCTAGATTGTGAAGAGCCCAAGTGGTAAAATAATTTGACAAATCTGGAGCCCAGTATTATTGTTATTTAGGTTTTGAGCAGGGATAAAATACAACTGAGATTGACTGGGTAGAATAAATACTTCATAGGAGCTCTATAAGTCTCATATTATTTTTAGAAATAAGAACAATTAGATAATTTCTAAGATAAATCATTTAAAATGATTCCATGGAGGTTTCCATTAAAGAAAAGTTGTGGTAAAAGCTTTAGTAGGGTGAAAGTAACTCACAAGTTTGTTAAAAATTGAATTGTGTTTTTCTTATATGAGACACAGTTGTACTGCTGTAACTAGAAGAAATCCTAAAGAATAGAACAATGAGTTGTTTAAAAAGTGCTTTGTGAATTAAAATATTTTCCAAATGTAACTATTAAATAGGACTGTGGGGTTTTATTTACCAAGCTAAGAGATTGTGATCAAGCTGAAAGCTCTTTAAGGAAAGGTCATTTAGGGTAACTCTCACTTAAGGGTGAAGTAAGTTCATTTGTTTAGGCATGCTCCTAGTAAGGCTATGTTAGCTATGAAGACCTGAGAAAGCAGAAGATTAGCCTCACTCATCATTTCACTAGGTAAGCCCTTTAACATCACACTGCCTTCCATTTAAAATAATTCATTTTTACAAACGTGTTACAGCTTGTCAAGAATGCCTCGCCTATGCCAAGTGAGGTACAACTGAATACATGGGCTTCTCAGTCAGTGGAGAATGTGAAGCAATCTTCTTTTGATACAGTTATATTTCTAGTGAGTATGAATTAGGAGAAACTCATATTTAAAAGGGAAAAAGACACATTTAAAGAAATGCCCTGGGTTTTGTGTATTTAACTTCTTAATTAAATAGGTAATGGGAATGAAACAGAAAACATTCAAAAGCAATTTCTGGTTTAAGACACCTACTCAAAGGTGTGGCAAGGCATATTCAGAGGATCCTAGTGAATTAAAAGTTCTAAAGCCTATATCAAAGAAGAGTGATTCAAGGTAGAGCACACCTAGTGGATGTAGTTCAGTGTTAGGGACACAATTTTAACGTAAGAGTCATGCAAATGCTCTCTCTCCATGACTGCTGGGATTACCAGTAACATGATTTGGGAAGGAAAGTTGCAACAGCTTACACTTCTGGCTTAATGTATGGTTTCCAAAGTGCTTTTACACATATCATCTACTGTGGTCTTAACAGTTACCTCAAAAGGCAAGGAGAACAGGCATCCTATTTAATTTACGGATTCTGGAAACTAAGGCTCAGAGAGGTTAAGGCACTGAACAAAGATTTCAGGGTGGACCTAGGTTTTCTGGTTCCTAATCCAGTGGTAAAAGAAAATAGAAATGGAAAACCGGCCCAGTAAGTATTTCACCATTTAACTCATTAAAAATGGGTTTCAATTACACAGCTATGAAACAACTGAGTCTGTCAGACAAATCAGGTCAGAGGGGAGAAAGACTGCCAGGAATTTTCCAGTGGTCAACACATACTGTAGGTAAAGCAAGAGGAAAAAGTATATGCACACTATTGTGCAAATCCAGTAGATTCAATGAAACTATTTCATGCTGATGAAGACTGATGATTGCTGTCTGCCTTCTCTACTCTCAAAGGAAAAGTAGTTTCCTTCAGCAAGGATAAAGGGGCAGGGTTAGTGGAGAACACACAGTTAACACAAAACTTATCCCATCTTTATGGGAATTAGTTTAGCAGCCACAAAAGGATCCAACAGGAACTTAATCAGAGACCTTCTGTTAATCTTGTTTCTGTGTGACAAGTTTTAGTGAGAAAACTGACTAGAATGTACAGAACACGGACAATCCCAATAATATCTAATAACTAAGCAATATACAGACACATAACAGGGCAATTCAGTCTACAACCATAACCACACGTAGTGACAATCTGCAAACAATAAAGTATTTCTCCATGGTACCCAAAGAATGACTGTACCTCTGAGTTTCACAGCCAAGACCTTTTAAGAACTTTAAGGAAATTTTTCCAACGTTCATTCATTTCAGTACTTAAAGAATACCTACTGTGTGCCAAGAATTATTTTAGCACTGAGAATATAGCCACGTGCCCTTACAAAGCTCTCATTGTAGTGGGAAGAGAGCAAACAAAAAAGTAAAATAAATATAAATAGCACATTAGTTGGTGGAAAGCGTTATGGAGAATAGGGCAGATCAGCAGGATGGGGGAGCTTCAGGTGTGGAGAATGGGTGGCATTATAATCAAAGTGATGCTTCTGTTTGCAAAAGAGTAATGTCAAGAGGATAGATGTATCTAAAATATCTGAAGATACGTATTTGGAGGCACATAATGAAACCAGGATATAGAAAGTTAAAATCTGGCAAACGAGAAGGGATGCCAAATAGAAATGGTGGGTGAGATCTTCAAATCCCACATCCTATTACACCTAACCCACTGCTGAACTTCTAAATGTCTAAGGCATTTGCTAGGATTCACTACAGTGTACACTCCACCATTCCCTACCCCAATACTAACCAAGTGTTTTATCTTTTTACCAGAGGAAAAGTGAAATATTCACCAGACTAGTAATGTATCCCTCTATTTCCACACAACCACCATAAGAACCAAAACTTTTAACATTAAGATACATGATTTTCAGAGGAGAGAACCTTAGAAAAATATCACCTTTAAAAAAATGTGTCACAAATTGTGATTTTAAAATATAAGCACAAATTGCCTATGCAAATGAAATTTAGTCCAAGTAGATACTAAGAATGTTTTTGTATGGTTTTTCCCTTTTTTCTATTGTACTTCCCTTTCCTGCATATAACTGTATACTACATTAACTCAGTTATTTGTTCCTCTAAAGAGAGTTTTATTACTTTGCAGATATGTAAAGGAGTATTCATTAAATTACTCTTAGTTAAGGATATCTTATACTGGGCAAGCTTTAGAAGGCTGTAAAATAATATTTTGTTGTTTTATCACATAAAACTGAGAAAAGAGAAAAACAATTAGCCCATTGGAAATAAGAGCAGTGTCTTACTTACCGGGAATAGGAATAATAGGAATACTTTCATTAGGGACCACTCGAGGTGAATTGCTGTCTTCCACATAGAAATGAGCAGTCTGAAAACATTTTCTGTGTAGAAAAGAGAAAAACCATGTCAATAATAGGATATGCTTTATCTGAGTTCATCATCTTTTAATTCTTATTTTACACATGTTCCCAGCTTTAAACATCACACAGCACTGAGGGTGAACTCATGTAAAAGTAACAAGATACAAGGACAACATTCAGCCTGTTGGAGGGGCCCCAAATTGCTAAAGAATATCCATTTTTTTTATCAGCACCGCATCCAACCTGATAGTTCAAAGGGAAAGGCTTACTATTTAACTACTCAAATAGGTGAAAACATGGTAGAGAGTAAACCTACCACACAGACTGCTAGGGTTATCTCACAGTATTTCTAAATTTGATATGTTACAGAGGAATAATTTGCTATTCTAAATCCCCAACACCAAGTTCAAAACCACACCTTGTATCCCCTTCCAACATCGTCATCAAACAGCCCAAGTACACAATAGCATCACATTGTTCCTGCTTAGCAGAGACCCCCAAAGCCTCAGACAGTTCTTTAAAGGGGTCAGAGGGCTTCAGGAAGGCAAGCACTCAGAATCAGAGGCCCTTGCCAGATAATATCTGAGACAAGGTCTTGAAGCCCTTAAGTGTCATCTGCTTATTTTTTTTTTTTTTTTTTTTTACCTGTATTTCAAGCAAAGCAGAGAGCACACACTGGTCATCATAGGACAGGCAATGAAGAGAAAAGCCATCAGCAGCTCACTCAGCCTCTGCCTCCGATGCTGGCTGGCCCTCAGCTTTCCTGCATCCACGTCACTGCTCATTGCGGCCCTAATGAGCTGCCGGAAGCACAGGCTGAATATTTAATGAAGCTTCTCAGCGTGAATGGCTATTGTGACCAGAGAAGGGTCCCTGTTCATTTGGCGGAGGGGCTTTACAATAGCTGGCCCTACTGCTGGGTCTTTTAGCCAACCAGGCGGCATCCTTCTGGTGCACAGTGTCACTGGGATCTGTCCTCCTCCTCTGGCGTCGCACACCAAACAACATTTACACACATTAAAACTTTGCTTTTTCTGGGACCCGTATTCCAACTACCAGATAAGTCAACTTCACAGTTGTCTTTGCTCATCTAATCAAAAATATCCTGGGATGATTCCATTGGGCGTACCCTGTTTCTGTGAGGCCGAAGAAGGGGCTAGGGTTGGGAAGGTTAGAGAAAAATCAAGAAACTATAAAAAATAAGATCTCCGTGGGAGTGACGAGACCACATAGTTACAAAGATGTTTCCATCTCAGCTTTTATACAAGCTATTATAACTACACGCAATCAGAAATGTTCACATGTCATAGTATGAAGTGCTGTTCTTTAAGCAGTGCCTATTTTCAAATGGACAGTAGCTAAGCAGTTTCCATTTGGATAGTGCTCTAGAATCAATGTAGTCTGCTGCACCATTCCATTAGGAGATTTTGAACGTCAGTTACTACAACTCTTGATACATGCCTCCCAGGACTACTCTAACAGAGCACTGAAGAAAAATGAGTTTTTTTTTTTTTTTTCCTATGAATTGCTCAGCATTTGTAATATAAATAATAAAACAAGTTTTTCTCACTCTTTGCTTAGCTGCCTTTACCTAAATTTGTGAAGAACATAAGTTAGTCAGACTTAAGCTACGTGGATATGAAATGCACATAATATTACAGGGCTCTAGTGCTAACCAAATCTTCTCAATGTAAAGCAATGGAAATCTAAGTGAAAAAAATTATTTTGATGTTTGAAATAACTTCTCTCTCTCTCTCTAAATTAGTTATTACATTTTCTACTCTTGGATTCCCTCCTTTCCTCCCCGACCTTCCCCAATTTGCACAGATTTCCAGAATGTAACATTAAAGTTAAAACACAGGTTATGGACTTCACAAATGAATGAAAGCCTTAACCATCCAGTATCATAGCTAAGGAAAACCTGCTTTTGTTGAGTTAGAAGACAGCTATTCCACTACTTAATAGCCCAAATAAGTACTCTAAGTCACTAAGATGAATGGGATGCAATTTACTGGGTTAGCCTTTAACTTGAAAAACACAAATACATGCAAGAAATAACTGGTTTTAAGACCATAATTATTATTGTTATTGGACTTCTAAAATGTAAAGCTATTAGTAAATAGAATTGTTACTGGCCAAGTTACTGTTAAAGTGACTTGGAAAAAAGGATATATATACTATATTGTAGATTTTTTTTTTTCCCACAAGACAGGCAGACAGTTCAGCCAGTCTCTCAGTTATATGTGGAACTACAGGTTCCACATTATCGTTGAAAAAAGCAGTGTGTACTGAAGCAAATCACACTCTAGTGCCCCATGTGCTGCTGTTTATAATGGATTTTCCCTGGAGCAAAATAACTCCATGATTGCCAGAGAAAAGCACACGACTGGGGATAAGGATCAGAAACCTGGGAGACAGAGCTCCGCATCTGTATCTTGCTGCACATCACGCACTTGCCTCCCACACAAATATATGGGTGGGCAACTAACTACAGAACTTTGTGGGGGATGTCTTCCCATAGAATAAAGATTTCAATGGATTTGGCAAATGTTTATTCAGCACCCACTGCACAGCATCAAGTATGCAGACAACGCATTCTCTGCCGCTGTCTGCAATCCTTAAAACTACTTCCTTAAGCCTGGCTAAGCACTGGAGTAACCGATAAAGTTTTATATAAGCAACAGATGATTTTTTGCAGAAAAATTAGGCAATAAAAATGAACAAAAAGAAAAGAAATTAAAAACACCCAAAATCTTCCTCCTAGTGATGATCACTATTAATATTTTGAGGTCTATCCCTGTATACTTTTCCTCATTTATTGACTAATTCCTTGATCATCTGCAGTGAGGAGCTGGGAGCACAATGATAAACAAGACACACAAGGTACCTACCCTCTTAGTATTTATGTCTTCATGGGGAAAATCCACAACAAGCAAATGAATTGCTTCAAATAGTCAAGAGCAATGAAGAAAATAAGAATGATGTGGTGGTAAATGAAGTCAGCTGAAGGAAGGGACCTCACTGAGGTGGTGGCATTTGAGCTAAGGCCTGATTAAGGTCTAACCCTGTGAAACGCAGGATGAAGACCATTTTAGGCAGGTCAAGCAGCTAGTTGAGCCTTAGAGCAGAGGGAGCTTGGCGCATTTTAGGAAACTGGAAGGAAGCCAGAGGCAAGGGAAAGGCTGTGGAAAGCAAGGTTGGAGAGGCGGGCCAGAGCCAGATCATGCAGGATCCAGCAGATCACAAAGAACCTTCGTTGGTGTCTAGGAGCAGGGGAAAGTCAATGAAAGGCTTTAATCCATGGAGAGGCACCGTCTGATTTGCTTCTTTCAGAAAGCTCATTTTGGCTGCTACATGATGAATGGATTAGAGGGCAGCAGAAATGGAACAAGGAAATCAATCTGTGGGCTATTATTATAATCTCACCCAAATATAGAAGATGGGCTGTTTTCTGTTATTTATTTATTTATTTATTTATTTATTTATTTTTATTATTATTCTGGGTATAGGGGGAGTATGTATCTTATTTTGAGACGGAGTCTTGCTCTGTCGTCCAGGCTGGAGTGCAGTGGCGCGATCTCAGCTCACTGCAATCTCTGCCTCCCAGGTTTGGGTGATTCTTATGCCTCTCGTGCCTCAGCCTCCTGAGTAGCTGGGACTACATGGGGGGTTTTATTTTTTAAAAATGAAATGAGATCATTCTATATGCATTTCTCCTTGATAACAAATATAGACTGGCATCCTCTTTATTAATGTTTACCTAATCTTCCATTTCATGGAGGCATTACGATGCTGATATTTAATTTATTCCTTTAATAACTATCTATTGGGGGGTCTACTCTGGGCCAGGGACTGATGAAGGTGGTCAGTCTGTTGTCAACTTTTTATGATCCTTAACAATCTGAAGATGGTCCCTCTGCATGTACAAATTCTACACTGTGTTTAATACCAAAGAAAAGCAGCTGCATATCACAAGACATTGTATTTTAACTTGTTCATTTCAGTGAATTCCCATGAAAAAATTGTGCTTCTTGACCTTCAGAGGTATCCAGGAATAAAAAAGCAAAAGCAGGGATTTTGGAGAAAAGGAAAGAAAAACACAAGTTTTAATGCCTCTAAACCTCTGAACTGTGATCTACTTAAGGAGGCAGTATTGTCTCTAATTTTGAGCTCAGGGGAATGGAGATAGAATTTCTCAAAGTGCTGGCCAGGCACAGTGACTCACGCCTGCAATCCCAGCACTTTGGAGGCCGAGGTGGGTGGATCACAAGATCAGGAGTTTGAGACCAGCCTGGCCAAGATGGTGAAACCCCATCTCTACTAAAAATACAAAAAATTAGCTGGGCGTGGTGGGGTGCGCCTGTAGTTCCAGCTACTTGGGAGGCTGAGGCAGAAGAAACGCTGGAACCTGGGAGGTGGAGGTTGCGGTGAGCTGAAATCACACCACTGCACTCCAGCCTGGGCAACAGAGTGAGACTTGGTCTCAAAAAAAAAAAAAAAAAAAATTTCTCAAAGTGCTTACATGTGTCACTGAGCGTGCAATTTCAATTTTCTATCTAGGTCTAATTGTCTTTCGACTAACTTACCCTTACAGACCCTCCCTGAATGAATCAGATTTCTAGGATCACAAAGAGCCATTTTCCAAAATCCTAATTTCTCTATAGTGAACATCTGTATATGAAAGTACCCTAAAAAGGGAAATCAATGAAATAGATCATGTTTGTAATGAAAAAATATATGACCAATTTAACTACAAAATATAATCCAATGATTCCCTGCCATATATTTCATGTTTCTACCTCTGCCCTTTTACTTCCCATCCCCTCCCCAACCCCTGGGTGCTGTCTGTCCCCTTTAAGAAACTGAGGCCAGGTAACATTATTTTCACTGACCCTGACAGGCCTAGTAATGACCCAAATAAGTTATCTCATACTTCCCCCTATTGTACATTTGCAGCATTTATCTTTCTGACACTTTAAGTTCTCTGATTTAGGTATGCCTTGATTTTGGAGGGCCAGGCCTGAACAGTCAGCCAGTCTCTCAGTCTCTCTCTCTCTCTTATCAGTAAAGTATCGTCAAATGGTGGTTATTAATAAGCAGTGCATAGCTCTTTGGCTTAGGGAGCTTTTAGAATACCCAGGCAGGGTGAGCCCCATTCATGATGATTCTAACAGAACAAGTGCAGGGTAGGGTATAGCTCTGTGTATTGTGAAGACTCCCTCTAGGGATTCTGGTATGTACTGTGTCCAATTATGAACCACTCTGAGGAAGGGAAAATGGTTCCTGAGAGTCCACCCTTGTGGACTGCTATACTTGTCTGGTAGGAAAATTAATTTCAGTTTCTATGAAGGCATTGAAATTGTGACTATTTACTTCAATATTAGTAATAAATAATAATGATGCTCTGACATCCTGAATTCCAGGTTTCCTGCCACTTAAACAAACTGGAAAACGACTGTTTTAGATGGCTTTCTAAAGCCCACCCCCATCAACAAGGTACCCAAGATAGAGGGACTTACATGAAACATTCACTGAATGCTCCCAGATGGGTACAAGAAAGAGCTCAGTTTGCACAAGATATTTCCTCAATTTGAACTCAGTGGGTATGTGAGACAGAATGAAAGTGAAATGGGAGATGTAAATCTGTTGGTCCCTAAGTTGGTCCCATTTCTCACATGCCTCTCACAGAGTAAGCATTTTGCCACACCGAATGAGAGTCCCTGTTCAAAAGAATGCACTTTTCTTACAGCATAGCCCTAAATGCTACCTAAGCGCTTCTGGTGCTTGACCAAAGATGATTAACATATTAGATCTATGCATATCTCTATAGAAAGTTCCAAGTAGCAGAGTGGAAGCAAGCTTCCTCTGTTACTCTCCATTCATTCATCCCTTTTTAGAAAACCAAACATGGGGTCATATGTCTTCAAAAGATTTCTAAGAAAGGTTTGATTGGAAGTCCAGAGGGTAATGTGTGATAGTAGCTGATCAAATCTGTATGGAGTCTGGTTAGCAGTTTTCTGGGTCTCAAGCCCACAACCCACACCTGTGGTCCAGATCTGTACAGTGTTTGAAGCCCTGATGGTAGGAGTGTGCGAGTATGCACAGCTTCTTAAAAGCCCACATGGGACACATGAAGCTTATGTTTAGGAATATTTTCTCTTGGACTGAAATTTTTAAAAATAACCTGCCATGCTTTCAAATAAGGGACATATTTTAAGGATAAAGACCTCTTTAAAAATAAAGTCTACTCTTGGGAAAGCAGAGCACACACACCTGCGGAGTACATCTTTTAGTCAGGATGTGAAACACATCGGCCAGTATCAGCTGTCAACGTCAAGTCCCTGAGCTCCCTGCTGAAAAATATACACTGTCAGCACATGACAGGTTCCAGTATGTTTAATTGGCCTTCTTGACTAATGAAACACGCACACACCCAGCTGCTCTGACAGTCCTTTGTACGTATTAATAAAATTCCAGTTATAGAGACTTACTATCCAAACAAAATGTAGCAAAATAACCAAAACAAACAAACAAAAAAACCCTCTAGACTTCTGACCCCCATTTTTACCCAGGAATTTGATACATTCTTGAGGAAGAATACCCAGAATGACCAAATTTCTGCATAAAGGCCTTTTTTTCTGTGGCTTCTGTTCTTCCAGCTACCTGTTTAGATAACCTCTGATATGAGCTAACAATTTTCTTGTCTCTTTCTGCCCTTCTGACAAGAACCTGGAAATAATTTAGTGACCAATATTTTTCAGAAGCAAAGTGCTGAACTTGAGTGCAGAAAGACTGAACATTAGAAATGTCTAGAATTCCACACAATACTGCTGTATTAAAAAACAAACAAACAAAAAACCTTCTTAAAAGGCAGGTCTCCAAATCTGCTTACAGGAAAAAGGGCTTCCTGCCATCTACAGACATCTGGGTCAACATGTGCGCCCACTTTGACAAGCTTGGGATGTCACATTATTCTCATCCAGGGTCCTCCGTTCATTACAACACTGCCCTGAACAACACCATGACTGCTGGACGTGGGCAGGGTGGAGGACCACAATATGGCCTCCAGACTCGTATGAAAACCCAGAATCATGAACTAACCGAATGTCGGTATATAGGAATTAGAAAGCAAGTCACTGTCTTCAAATTAAACTCAATGGTTCTATAATCACATCAGGGTGACAAAGAGATTATTAGCAGTGCGTAGCTCAAAATTCTAATTGCAGACTAGAGAGGGCAGTTAGCTGAGCTGCTGCTGAATATTAATTATATAATCTTAACTGATTTACACACTGCCCTCATTTAAATTTACAGTGGCATACCCGCTAATAATCCCATTTATTTTCATGCTGTCAAGAAAATAAATCACATTAATATTTACTTTTGTAAATGGATCTGTTGTAGTAAACCCTGCATGAATAAAAGCCACTTACAAATAGAAAGTTGAAAATATTCACATGCCTTCAAGGAAGATGATTGAGGGCTGTATTAAAAAGGCATGGATTGATTTATTAGGGCAAAATGTTTCAATAAATTGAAGTGACAAATACAACAATAAAAGAAAAAGGCTGTAGGCGTTGTTGGGCTTTTCCTCAAAGAGATGTGTCTGAAATAACTCTGGGATTCCACTTGGAAAGGAGCCCAATGTAAGTTCTAAGTTGAGATTTTTCATATACAACAACTCACTTGCTGTTAAGTTTCCTTTATGGCATGTTAAGTGATTCAGTTTATAAAACTCAGTTTACACTTGTAGTATCTCTTCCGGAAGAGATCTTCTCAAAAGAAAAACTCAAACCAAAATATGTTTCTGGTGGCCATATTTTCCAAATCATAAAAGGGGGCGTGAGATTTGACAAATGTCAATGTGCTTTGGGGGATAATCAAATGGCAAGTTTCACATGAGGGCTGTGGAAGTCCCAGGGCATATGGCTGTCATACCTTAGATAAGCAGGGCTTAACAGATATGAGGAGAGAGAAAGGGAAAAGGGAAGAGAAAAGAGAACAAAATCATGCAATGATGGATGGGGTGTGAAAGAGCAGACAGACACTAAAACGAGAGAATGTTTCAAAAATATTTTGGATTTCACATGAATAGGAGAGATGGCCTAGTCGACTTTTGGTACAGTTAGAAGTGACAAAAATCTGATTCCCATAGTGAGAATTTTATTGGATGATTCAAACTGCCTGCAATTAATATCTTTAGGAAGGTGGGAGAAAATGATAAATTATAGGCACAAAAGTGGTCTCAAAACTATATTCTCTTAGCTAGGCATTAAGTTTGCCAAGAAATCCTTGCAGATGCCTAGGTCTGACTGAAGTACTGATAATACTTTACAGAAGGTAAGAGAGAAAAGGTCTTTTCAGAAACCACATTTTGATGAGGCCGTGACAGTTCCTATATTATAGCTGGCTTTGAGAAGGTGAGCCCTGGACAGTACTTCCCAAGGCTTCCAGCTATTACCTAGAAAAGAAGGCTTGAAGTCAGGGGCTTTAAGGTGGCTGTCTCACCCTTCAGACCCTAGACTGGAATATTCTGAATATCTGGACTGAGGTTTGAGGGGCTCTCCACCTCATTTGCCACACTTTTAAGGCACTGACACAATATCCCACTGATTTGGGAAGGTCAATGGTGATGTGATAGTCCAACTTACTTTGGGGAGGAGGTAAGAAATGAAATTCACATTTTATTTACTGCACATATTTTTCAGTATTTACAATCTAAAATGTCTGGGTAAAAGCCTTTTGGCAACTCCTTATTTTGTTAATGTACTGATTGACTGTATTTTGCTGTGAGTGATAGTTTAAGGATCTAAGAAGGTATTATATGCCTGTTCACTAAGCCCCAGATTGCAGTATATTTTTTAAATACTTGAGACCATATGGGGAAAAAAGAAGTAGATTCAGACATCACACGATCAACCAGGTTAAATTCCAAATGAATTTACTATTAAAATTTGAAACCATAAAAGTAACTTTAAAAAAGAGTAACCTCAGAATGGAGAGACTTTTAAAAGAAAACTCAAAATCTAGAAAACAAAGCAGAAAATATAGATAAATGTGATTATATAAACATCAAAGAAGAACCATAAATACAATTAAGAAGTAAACTACGAATTGGGAAAAAATATTTGCAACTCGTATTGCTACCAAGGGATGTCTCTCTTCACTAGAAAAAGATCAATAACTGAAAGAAAAAATAAGCAAAAGATAAAAACAGTTTACAGAAACACAGATGGTTCAATCCCACTTATAGTAAGAGACAACACATTAAAACTACACTGAGACACCGTTTCTTTTTCACCTATGAGGTTAGTAAAAAAGCCAAAGTTTGACAATGCAGTGTGCTGGGTTGGCCATAGGGAAACAGGCATGCTCATAGACTGCCGAGAGAAACCCACCTTGGTACCCCATTATGGAGGGCAATTTGGCGCCATACATGCACAATAGCATGTACCCTGAGATACAGCCAATAAATTTTCCTCTGAAAATTTTCCTACAGACATGCTTATCCACTTGCAAAGTGACACATAAACTTATTAATCACACAATTGTTTGTACTAACAAAAGATGGAGAACAATCAAAATGACAGCCACAGGGGACTGGTTAAATCATGACACATCTATACAAAGGAATACCATGCTTCTGTGTAAAAGAATGAGGAAATTATATAGGCATAGGGAAAACCTGTGTTAAGTGAGAATAGCAAGACACATGATCGCATATGTTGTATTCCATCGTGTACAAGGGGATAAAAGGATATTCATTATTTGCTTATATATGTGTAACAATCCCTGGAAGAACAGAAAACGAACTAGCAATAGGGGCTACCTATTTGTGAGGAGGTAGAGAACAGAGTGGGTGAGTGATGGGATGGTAGTTTAGGGGTACATATAATTTTAAACTTTCTGATTTTGAATCATGTCAAGTATTAACTACTCAAAACTTAAATCAGCTTTATTAAGAAATTAAATATACTTGGGTCTGATTTTCAAAGTTTTTTTCCTCTCCTTTCTGGGAGGATAATCACCTCTCACAGCCATTGTCCTGCTTTTAGCAATTCTCTGTGCAACGTGTCTTAGTGGCACAGTCCCCCTTCCTTCCTGCTGTGGGACTGGGAGACGACAGGGGCAGAAGAATAATGCCACATGAAATTAATGTGTAGGGACTCTGTAACAGCTCTTGTAGCTGTTTGGAGGGTTGCAATTTAGGCATCACTGAGGGCTCTTCTCCTGATTCCTGGCCACATTTTGGGTGGAGATACAAGCCAGCAGAGAAAATGAGAGTGGACTGAAAAAGGCAAAGGTGAGAGAGAGCCTGATTCTAGCCTCCTGCAGAACCCTGGCAGAGGAAGGGGGCACCCTGTCTTTCAAAGCCCTTTTATAGAGCAGCAGCAGGATGGACACAGATCAGGAAAGGAGGTGGCAAAAGTGCCTGGGGAGAGAGCATGGGGAAGGAGAGGGGACAGTGGGCCAGAATGAGGAATTGTACAGTATGACAGGGCTGCTAGCATAAGGAAGAGCACAGACATGGCACCCCTTGAGGACAGGATCTATATCTGGCCCATATCGTTTTCATGGAGTACTTAGCATAGCACATGTAGCTGTGAGAAGGGGTACTCCTCAGGAGCACCACACCGCTGCAGTGGATTCCCAAGGCAGCCACTAAGCAGGGTGACCTAGCCAAGTGACAACCTCTCAGAGCCTCAATTTCCTCATCTTCTTGATGGGTTAATATATTTCACACACTAAGCATTTTACATATACTACCCCCATTTAAACTTCACAACAACCTCATGAAAAGTTGTTATCATCAGACTTATTTTCTAGATAAGTAAATGGAGGCCCTATGGGCCCTTCCTAGTCGCAGGGCCAGGAAGTGGCAGAGTTGCAGTTAGAACACATATCTCCCTGAGCCAAAGTTTGTCTTTTAAGCAGCTACACTATTTTAAAAAGTGAATATGATTCACAATCAGACGGATTCTATAAATACCTGTAGTTTCACAAGATGGTTCCCAACTCCTAGACCTGGATGACACTGATTGTGCTTCCCTCACTGAGCAGCAGAGAAGATACCAGAGAGACTGGGGCATCTCTGTTAGGATCTAAAATATATCTATAATGGGCCCACTGACATGTGGGGGTCCAGGTACATAAAAGAAATAGTCTGGCAGGCTACAGCATCACTTCTGGGGAGGACTTGAAATTGGATGTACATTTATCTTTATGATGTTCATAAGGTGATGCTGGCTCTTTAAAGTGTTATAGTCAAAAAAACATTATATTTATAATGGACTGGGTATGACGGCATTTAAGTAACGTCCAGCGTCTTCCTCTCTTAAGATTAATCTTTGACTCCAAAACTATAGAGAAGTTTCTATTTCAGTTTCTATCCTTAACTTTGAAAATGTATTAAAGACATTAATAAGCAAAAAGAGATCACAGAATAATTTAGTTACCAGTGTTAGCAGTTATTGCTTTCCCTATAAGGCCAAAATTGCACAGTACAGTGTAAAAGAAAATAGATCATATACTTCCTCATTAATCTGTCACAACTCCTAGACTATACCATCTCAGATTTCATAGGTTTATCTGATTAAAATAGTTGGATATCTAAAATTTCATCTCAGTAATCTGATTTACCCACAACCAATGGAGATGAATCATTCCATGTAAAAATTCTAACATAAATCCTATAAATTGGTTCATTGAAAGTAAAAAGAGACGGCTCCTGACATAATATGGATTAGTGAATTAGTCTAATTAGCAATTTAATATTAAAAGATCTTAATATTAAATAGAGTTTGCCTAAGACAGGCCTTACAGAAATATTATCAAGAGACTCAAGTGTGGTGATTAAAACTGCACAATCATGAGTTCCAAACATTTATTATAAATCTTTCCAGGACAATAATTTTTCCAAGTATTCAAACTATCCAGAACTCATATGCGTTTCCTTTTAAAAAAAAAAAAAATTCACCATTCTTAAGGAAAAACACATAGTATATCCACATTTGCTCACTTCTGTCTCCCCTTCCTACTCTTCATCCCTAACTTATCTACAAATTTAGGTTTCTAAGAGGTGTTTTTCACATAAAGCTAAATGCATGCATTATATGTTTTTTTAAAAGCTCAAAACCATGCAAATATCTGAAAATTTGTAAAGAAAACGGATGCAACACACATACAGACACACAAACATAGAGCACCCCCAGTACATACAAACCCAGAAACAAGTAACACCCCCAAAACTGCAAAATAAAGCAAAGCAAGCACACACAGGACATACTTTAATTGGTACCAGCTATCCACAAGCTGAATTGACATTTGCAAGTCTTACTTTTGGGAATTCAGGTAAAGCAGGTGAGTTTCAGCACTGTGCCATCTACAAGACTTTAATCCCCATGGCAACAAAACAAAAATTTGGCAAGCCAGTCCCGGCCATCAAGACACCCCCCACTTAAGCTTGACCGCCCCTCACCTGCTCCCCTTCTCTCCTCTCTCCCCAGAAGAAGGCACTTCACGGAAACGTCTGGGAAAGCCCTTGGACTTTATTTTGTTACACCCTCTAAATGGACAAAAAACAAAAGAGAACAGGTGTAGAATACAGTATTTTCAATTGGCCACTAAGAGTTCCACACAAATGCCCTCCCCTCCCGTCTAACACAGACAGACCCCGTCATCAGGCCTCATCTGTGACATTTTCAAAAGAGGATGCTGATGCACAAAGGTGTCTGGACTTTATGAGGAGCTTTTATGCTGAGGTAAGAAATACCCAGTGGGAACTTTACTCTTGTAAGTCATCTTTACATAGTCGCAGCCTCTATTACCCTGGTGTTAATGGAAGGTTAGGATATCACACAGTGATGACCCTTGTCATTCATATACCCACTCTTCCACCTTTGACACACTGCCCTGGCAAACAGAATGGGTTAAAATATCATTGGAGTAAAGTTAACTTGGAGATCATTTGGTCCTCCCTTCTGTGACAAATGTCTCTGAATTTGGTGCCATTAGACACATTTGGGGTTTTGTCTTTTACCCCATGCTTTCATCTCAGAACAAACATTTTCTTAATTCACAATACAGATTGGAGAATAAATAGGAGAGGCACCTCAGCGAGATGGGAACAGCAGTTGGCAAGTTATTACTATATATTAAGTCCTATATTTAGTTTCCCCTTAAAACTTAAATAACTGTAGCATCTGAGACTTGGCTACAGAATTTGAAAGATGCACTTCTGTCACACATGAACACTTGAAAGTATTTATTTAATTATATTTAGTCTCCCAAACCAGCTGGGCTATAAGATTTCACACTGAAATGATTCCTATTCTTTTTCCAAACTCTGTCGATAAAATAGCAATGACAAACTCTGATATATGGAAGTTCTCTTTTTTGGAAGCTCTATTGAGTCCCACAAAGAATTCTGAAGCCAGGTATGTAATTCCAAAGGAATTAACATCTTAACTATTGAGTCCGCTGGTGGTTTTTTACTTCTAGGAATGAACATCCTCTAATTCTTGAGTGTTACATTTTCTTCACCCTTAATACAGGCTTTCAATTATTGTGTTAATTATTAGACTTCATATTAGGTAAAAGTGCTTGGCACAGGAACCAAAACTTGGAGAAGTCAAACTTGGAAATATGATGACAAGGGGGGAGGGACGGCTGTAACACAGAACTTCTTGTCTCCCTCTATTGAGTACATCCTGGAACTACAACAACTGTCCTCCAAACATCATGGATATACTCAGTGTGGCTACGAACATTAATCTGAAGAAATCATGAGTGTGTTGGAATGTTTTTACAAATTCTCATAAAAACTTGAAATTTTCAGCTTCCTAAAATATTTAGACTTTTTCTCAACCCTTAGCCCTACTCTGAATTCTGCCAGATTCACTCTTTCAGGAATTTTGGAGCAGAGCCGGCTATCTCCGCAGTTTTTCCTCACACACAATCACAGGCGCTTAAAACTACCACCCGTAAACTGACAACACTTTTGCTGAGAAGCAAATGCCACACAATCAATAACTAATATCTTGAATAATTGAGATATTTGAGGCTACCTGAGCAAACCAGCAAAACAGACATAATCAACCCTGGGGGGAAAGAGAAGACAGTTAATTCTGAGAAATCCAAAGAAAGATGGTTGTTACCTAGAATAGACTGAACATACAAGGAGTTTCCCTTTCCTGAAAAGTGAGCTTGGTTTAAAAATTTACCCACCCACCGCTTCCCTTACAGAATCAGTCCAGCTTTTTAAGTATCATGGAGCATGTTTAACTGGCAACCTTTAGCAGTGAATCTCTTTCTGCTTTTGTCTAATGACTATGTGTTAGCTTGTTCCAAGAGCTTCCACTGGCATCTCAGGGCCAACTCGACAGCAGGGGGCCGGTTACTATAACAACTGACAGCTCTCGTGAATTCTGAAAGGCCCCTGAGTAGCCATTTGGGAAACAGTTATTGAGCAAAAAGTTGCCTGGGATCGGCAGCATTAGCTGCCATGTGACCCAGATCTCCCAGCACAGGCACATGGAGAAAGAAAAGAGGTGACCACCTCCAGGAACAGTTAGGGACCTCAAAAGACTCCCTTCCCCCATCCCTTTCAGCATCTCAGAGCAAGATAGTTTAACACCACGGTGTCATCAAAAACTCAAACCCTCTGAGGCAAGCCATATTTTGGCACCACAAAATGTGCTTGAGCTCTCCCCAATGGCTTGACACATTGTCAGGCTTTGAAAAGCTGAATTGTAAAAATTATTCCTAATGATTAAAAAGTCTTGAAATATGGCCATAGATATGGTTCCAAAAAGAAAAGAATGGCACACTCACCACTTAAAAAAAAAAAAAAAAAGATGCCAGAATACCTGTGGTCCAGTAAATGGTCTGTTGGTAGAAAAGATGGTGATCACTCAAACCCACCAAAAATAATGACTTGGAAGCTCAGAGTTTTCCAGACTAGACAAAGCTTTATATAAACCTACCTTTTGATTCTCACTCTGTCCCTCAGCATAAGAGGACACTGAGCAACTAGGACTGACCCAGTGCCTTTGTACATGTAGAATCTTTCAGAAAAGAATCTGATTCTACCCATAACAGTGGACTTTGCTTTGCATAAAGGAAGGGCAGTTTAGCAGAGTTTGCCCTAAGAAACAATGAATGTGCCATGATCCAGTGCTTCTGGGTCATCTGCTACACAGTGACCTCTGCCTGGAGCACTTCTCCTTTTACTTTACTTTACTTTTTTTTTTTTTTTTTTTTTTTTGAGATGCAGTTTTGCTCTATTGCCCAGGCTGGAGTGCAGTGGCGTGATCTTGGCTCACTGCATCCTCCGATTTTAAGCAATTCTCTGCTCAGCCTCCCGAGTAGCTGGGATTACAGGTACCCACCACCATGCCCGGCTAATTGTTTTTGTATTTTTAGTAGAGACAGGGTTTCACCATTTTGGCCAGGCTGATCTTGAACTCCTGACCTTGTGATCCACCCGCTTTGGCCTCCCAAAGTGCTGGGATTACCGGCATGAGCCACTGTGACTAGCCTCCTTTTTCTTTGTTTTGTTAAAAATACAGCCCAAACATTCTCTCCTCCGAGAAATCCTTCTTGGCTCCCTCTCCTTCTCACTTAACCCTGGCTGTGGTCAGAATCCCTCCCAGATCAAGTTTCCTTGATCACTATTGCAACCCAGGGGAATGCAAATTTAACCACCCACAGGGGCCAAATAGGCAGGGAACAGTGGGGAGGGCAGAGACTGGCAAACTGGCAAGGGAGAGCCTCTCAAAAATGGCCACCATGGCGCCATCCAGCCACCAACGACACAAAGGAATCTGAGAACAATGTTGCTAAATTGTCCAGTTTATCACAAGAAGCCAGACAACTCGGGTTTTTTGTCACATCCTTCTATTTTCTAAATAATTCAAGATTTTATAAAAACATGTCAGCTAAATAAAACTGGTCTGGAGACCACCAGTTTTCGACTCTATTTGGGATTACCTTAGTTTACCTGCTTCTCTCTTCCTCTAAGGTATGAGTCCCTTAAATGCAGGAACTCTGTTCCCTCAATTGCTTTCCAGTGCCTGGAACTAACTAGATGCTTAAGAAATGTTGAATGAACTAACAAAGGAGTAACTAGGCCAGCCATAAAGGGTCTTAGGTCAACAAAAAACCCAAAATGCTAAGTCTGAGAAATTCAAAAACTTACAAGCTGTATGATCCTGGACAAGTCATTCCCCCTTCTGGAAACTGTTTCCTCTCTTGGGACAAGGATGATGTAATCCCTGATGCCTTGCCTACCACACATGGCTGCTGGAGGATTAAATAACATAAGGTGTTCTTTGTATTCAGCCATTATTGCTGGTTAACAGGGGTGTTTCCCCTTTCCTACGTCTTCACAGTTACCTGCATGGGAGGAGTCATTCTTATGACACCTGTCTCCTTTGTGACTTTGTTGGGGTGAAAAAGGGACAAATACCTATACCAAAATACAGTCATCATCAAGTAGACCTGGAAGTGTTGGCTGCTAGAGCAGATGGGTGAAGAGCACGTGCCTGGGCTCACAGCAGCTCTGGTGTCATTGTTGCTTCTGTGGCAGTACAGGAGGGATCTGCGTTCCAGTGAGGCACATGTGGTCAGTCATCCCTCAAGCAAGAGAGGGGTGTTACCACATGCCACTCTCGACTCTCGCATGCATCTGTTTGTTTGCCTGAGCCTCCATTATGCCAACACAAATCCCCCACACATTTGCGGTTTGCATCCCTTCATATTTATTACACTCTGTCTCCCACTGAACATCCAGGGAAGAAAAAAAATTGCAATGTCAACAAAACTCACTTGTTTTCATGAACAGCATTCTTAATGAGGAGGCACCAACACATGGCAAAATTTCTGAAAATCTAAAGATGGGACTTACAGTAAAAGAGAGACCTTTTCGTATTTGCATATGTGGCTAAATTGGTGTTGACCGATTTACCACAGAATTTATAGATGGCTCGGTCATGTGCTGAAGTGAATCTACCAGATCAGAGTGTGAAATCCTTCTCATACCAAATTTTAACAAACCTGGGTCAGATGTTACAATTCCCACTTAGAGAGTATCCAGTTTTCTGTTCCAGAATCAGAAGTTAGCTCTGCCCTATCTGAATTTGAGAAGTAAAGCTGCTCTATACTTTTGGAAAGTCTTTTTCGAGGCTAGAATTATGGTCAATAAGATATTAAACATTTCATATCAAGAAAACTAGCAATGATCAGCTTGGACTGAGACAGACCAAATAGGTTATATTATTCAACATCAAAATCTTCTCAAATGATGGAGATGTAACTGAGTGAATACCACTAGTCAGCTTCCAGAACACCTGAAAATATAATTGGTTTCTGAAGTTTTCTTCCACATGATTTTGGCAAATCAAAAACAAAGAATGATTTCTGTCTAGCCTTACAAACCCGTTTGCTCCCACCATGTCCAGCAGTGGAGACATCCCCCTTTTTGTGTGTCTTTTTGACACACAAACATGCACTATAACAGTAGGCTGTGGAGGGCAATATATGCCACCAGGCATGCTACTCCTCCTCTGGACAAGATAACGTACTGGTTAACACAGTGGGCTATGAAATCACATTGTCACGGTTCAAATCCATGATCCACCAAAAATTAACACTGTGACTTGGGTATGTCACATGATCTTACTAAGCCTCTGTTTTCTGATCTGCAAAATGAACATAACAATACTAATTATTTCCCAGGATTCGTATACTAATTAGGTGGGGGTGTAATCTGCTGAGCACATGTTTAGTATGGTACATAGTCATAAAAGGTTCTTTGCTTGGCCAGGCGTGGTGGCTCACGCCTGTAATCCCAGCACTTTGGGAGACGGAGGCAGGTGGATCACCTGAGGTCAGGAGTTTGAGACCAGCCTGGCCAACATGGCAAAATCCATCTCTACTAAAAATACAAAAATTGGCTGGGCGTGGTGGTGGGTACCTGTAATCCCAGCTATGCGAGAGGCTGAGGCAGGAGAATCGCTTGAACCCAGGAGGCAGAGGTGCAGTGAGCTGAGATCATGCCATTGCACTACAGCCTGGGTGACAAAAGTGAAACTCCATCTCAAAAAGAAAAAAAGGTTTTTTGCTTAAGAACCTTTAGATATACAAAACCTTTTCAGATACACAAAGCTATTTCAGGGGTGAGATATTGCTCATCAGAGCAATCAGAACTACCTTCTACGCAACACCCCTCGGGATTACAGAAAAAAAAAACCCAAAAATATCTTTGTAATACTCACAATTCTAAGCAGACAGAAATGTCTAGCTTGTAATAGCTATGCCATTCTATAGCACAACTAATAAATAGGTTGTACCCCCAGCACACTGACTGGACACTGGGCACATAGCTCCTCTCCCAGCATTAACCTCAAATTATGTAAATCAAAAAGAAACCTTCCAAAAATTTTCCTCTTCTCTCTGAGTGGCAGCAGCTGTGCTGCTCCAAGTCTTTTCAGGAATGTCAGCACATTAGTGCCATATAAACAGCTTGTCTTGGTAAGGCCAGGGATGCGGAGCTCTTGGAATGCAATATCTGACTGTTGCAATTCAAAAGGTATGTTTTACTACCATCTTAAAGTAGTAAGACCAAAATGGTACACTTCGAAAACTTTTGAATTGATTTCTTTTCCCTTATTTCCAATAGCTCTGAACCACTGCATGGTTGATATGGATTGCAATATTTATAAGGCACACAATAGGGTCCCATTAAAGCTGTAACTGTTAGTTGATTTTATTTTTATTACCCGCCTCACAACCCTGCCCCTTGTCCAAAATCACTTTGCGTACATTTCTTCCTAGTTTTATAGCAACTTCTGTGTTATTACAGATTCTGGTTCCTGCCACTCTTCAAAGCAGACCTTTGCAAGGGACATTCAAGGGAGAACTATAGCATCCTACCTGAAACATCTCAGCTAAAAACATCTTAGAATAAATGTCTCCCCACTGACCCTTGTTGCTGCCTATAAAAACACTGCTCAAATAGTCCCTGATGAGACTGATGTCTGAGGTCTCTCAGACATACAGGTATCTGAGGTTTCTGCTCGTGGTTTTTAGTTTCAGCCAAATTTTAAGTACAGTCTAATGGCTGCTCTCCAAAGTTCTCCCTTTCAGGAAACATACCTAGCTCAATGATGCCAATGGGTTTAAATATTTAAGAATACTGTGGCAGTATTCTTAACAAATACCCATGTGTTCCCCCTACCTCATCTGTGTCCTTGGGGCTGTGTGACCATCTGTGGCCAGTGGTGAATGAAGGAGTGAAGGGTTACACTTCTAGGCCAAGCCGTTGAGAGCTCGGTGCCTCTCAACTTCTATATCCCTGCTACACCAATTTGGGAGATATGTGTTCCAGAAAGAGAAACCACTAGTGGAGGAAGGCTGCTCAACCCTGTCAGACTCATGTGGGTGAGAAATAAACCTTAGTGTGTTATTAAGCCTCTGGGGTGCTGGGGTATGTCTGCTGCAACAGCAATGAAGCTTACTCTAATACAGCCAACCTGGAATTAATGAGGCTGGCCACTGGGCTTCAGAGTCGTTTCCTGGGGTTGGGGGTGGGCATGGGGTCATGTCTTTAACCCAGTTATTTAGGAATGTCCTCCTCTGGAATTGCCTTTAAGGCCTATTAGGAGCATCACCCAAACCAATTTCATTAACATTATAGTCACCCCTTTCCTTTTTTGGCCCAAAGTGGTTCTGCTCAGTTGGTTAACCTACATTTATGCTATATTTAGCTCCAAACAGATGAGTTTTATCTATTTCTAGGATAAATACTTTGCACAACTGAGATCCTTCAAAAGAATGAACTCTAGAAAGAAATTCCAAAAGTTATTTTCAAGCATGTTGTATGCAATGGACATATTGGAAACTGTGTACAGCTATACAATGTGATGACATTTAAAGGACAAAATTCATTTAGATCTGTACATTTGATTTTCTTTATTAAAAAAAAAACAACTTCATTTGGGGCATACCAGGACCCAAGTTATATTTTCCATTTTTCCCTAAAGTCAGATCTGGTATAACACTACAACTAATGCCTGCACATGCACCACGTGCCAGGCACTAGGACAAGCATGTTCCACAGCTTGCACTGAATCCTCACGTGAACTTGTGGCCCATTTCTTAACTACATGTTGCAGATGAGGAAACTGAAGTTGGTGGAGAAGCCTTTGTCTAAGGCAGTGTGTCTCGACCTGTTTTTCATTGGCACCTCCTCTAAGGGGCCCTTTTAGACTCTTTTCCCCCCTAATTGCCCAGTGCCAATTTTAATACCATGAATGCACAATGCTATTTTTATATATGTAAATCTGTGCTTTATACACAAAATAAGTTTATAAAAATCTCCCCAAAACAAATTCACACCTTGAGAGATGATAGCACTGCTGGTATGAACACACGTTCCACAGCTGCACAGATAAGACAGTGTGGTGGAGTGTGGCTCCAAATCCAGGCTACATGACTATAGGCCCATGTTACAGTCTCTAGACACAGTAGTGTTTCTTTATGATCTTGCCCTCCTGCAGTTTTGGCTCCTTAAATACCTTCCCATCATCCTCGGGATATGGCACATCTCCCTTCGATGAGGCCCTCATGGTCTGGCCCTTGCTGTCCCCACACTCTGCTCCAACAACACTGAGCCACATGTATCTGCTTGCAGTAGGCCAGGCTTTTCCTCCCCAGCCTCATTCTTTCACCCTCTTCACCTGGCTGACAGCTGCTTGTGCTTCAAGCTTGGCCCAGGTCCTCCAGGGAGCTTTCCCTGACCTCAACCTCCATTCCAAGTTGGGTTGAAGCCCTTCCTATATGCTGTTATAGCAACTTGGATTTACCCTTCTCCAAATACTCCCCATACTCTATTATATTTATTCGTCTGCCTCTTCCAATAGACTGTGAGGGCCAAGGGACCTCATCTCTAACTCTCTAGGCCCACCAGGATGCATGGCAGGAACTCTGTAAGCATTGCATAAATAACAGGAAGCTGAAAATGGCTCCAGTGCACATGCAATAGAAACAGCTTTATAATTTTTTAAGTAACAGAATACCTAGCTGAACCTTCTACTCACTTTTTTAGGTCTTGATGGTCCTTTGGATAACCATCCCTTGTTCGGCTTCAGTCCAAGGTTTTGATGGCAGTGACACTGATCCTACTTCTAGGCTCCAGCGTTAAATATAAGACCTAGGCCTGACAAGAGTGTTCCATCCTTTTGACCACCAAATGACTCCAGGGTAAGGATAAATGATATAAGTCAATAATAAGAGATGCCATGTTGGGACTTAAGTGGAACTATTAGAGGAGAAATATTCCCTTTCCACTGGGGTGGAGGCATATCAGTCTAACATGGCCAGAGGCTGCTCTGTGGAAACAGGCAGAGGGCCTGCCTAAGCGAGAAGACCACACAGAGAGCAGATCCCAGAGACTGAGGGCAAGGGAAACACACAGACCAAACCAGCCAAGTCCTCATGTTCCATCTTACAAATCCAGCCAGGCCCAATGCTCCTGAACTTCTCAATTCCATGAATCAAACTTTTTTTTTTTTTCTTGAGCTTAAGGCATTTTGAAATGGATTTTTGTCAACTGCAACAGAAAAGGGTTCTGAGCAACACAGTGGGTGATGATATTGTCAACTATTTGGCCCACAGCAGGCTTTCAACAAATGTGAGTTCTCATTCTCTTCCTTGGTCAAAGAATGTGGGTCAAAAAGAAAGGACAGTGATAGTACCTACCATACAGCTCTGTTGTGAGAATCACATGAGATGGTGCCACCCAAGTGCTTGGCACAGTGCCTGGCACTCAAAAAGGACTCACTGAACATTAGCACTAACACCACTGTACAGTGGGAGACTTGGAAGAGACAGAATTCAGAGACCTTGAGTGTAGTTTTCCACTATTTCATGAACCTATTACGTTGTAGTATCAACAACTCGGAGAAAACACACTCAAAAATCAGAATAACTACAAAGGACCAGTCCTTGGTTGTGGTAGAAAATGCTGCCACAGTGAGCAGGTTTGAACCTCCCGGTGCCAGGCCTGCCTCCTGAAGAAATGATCCAGGTGGTTTTGATCTGCCTCAATGCTCTACTTATGACAAGTCTGTTTGCCAATCATCCAGTCTTACTGTGCCTCAAAAGGCAGAAGAGAAGCACTGTTGTTCTAGCTAAAAAGTGCATTGCCAAAGGGAAACAAACGTCTCCTCTGTATTTACCAGTTTTCTATGTGAGCCCCCCAATGCTTCCTTCTTTCGCATTAATAATTTTTAAAAAGTTGGACAGAAAAAAGGTCCTTGTCCCCTCTAGGCTGTATGCTTAGCCAACTCATTCCTCCTAATAATTTAATTTTACTTTCCTTGCTCTGTAAGAATTTTCTTCTTCACACTCATTTTTTGTGCTACTGGGATTAGGAATCTGGTAAAAGCTCAAGTCCAGACTCTGTTGGATGAAGTTTAAAGCTCTGGTTACTTTAAATGAAGCTTTTGAAGAAATATATGCATACATGTATAATAAACATCATAAAAACATTTCAGACAGGAAATATTAAGATATTATTCAATTCATATTTTCCATTTGGACTCACTGAGTTTTTCAGAAGTATAAACAGTTGTCATTCTCTAAAGGGAAAATACATCTTGAATGGAAGGATTTTAAAGCTGTTACTTTAACCCTTCCCTATAAGAAACCTGAAGTAAATACTCATGTTTTGGCCGGCTGGGTATTGATGCCTGTTTGGCCCCATGGCCCTTCTTGGTCGCAGTGATCCATTTAGGGGTGGGTAGAGGATCCAAGGTGGGCCAGTCAGAAACAATCCGGAGGGTTTTGCTAGAATTGCTGGGTACAAGGTGTTTGTTTATGCTGTGGCAGCTGTGGGACTTCTCTGCTCCCCTATGGTGACAGCCTGAGGCTAAAACCAAACAGTGCTGACTGAGCAGAGCCATGAGACAGGCATGCTGACCTTGTTAACCTCACCTGATTAGTTAAACTCACACTAGGAGGCCTCCAATTTACCAATGGGCTTCAAACATATTTGCACAACACTTTTTCCTGGAGAAGGGATGACATGGAGGTGAGTCTGGTGTTCCTATGCTCACCCCAAAATACAACATACTTCATAATCTTGCTGGTCTGCAACACTAAAGGGCTTATGGTTACCGTCAGACGCCTGAGGAAACCTGAGATGACCTCCTTCCTTATTCTTCTGTTCCAGCCAATTAGGAACAGACCCAATCTGCCAGCAGTGTTGCTCCCACCTTCAAATAGATGTCTACACAATGAATTATCACCACCTACACCGCTACCCTCATCTGAGACACAATCGTGTCCTTCTTGAACTAGTCCAGTGGTCTCCCCAATGGTCTCTGTTTCTGCCCCCGCTCCTCTTCAGTCTGTATTCAACACAGCAGCCAAGTAGTCTTGAAGTTAAATCACAACATTCTTCTGTACCAAACCCTACTCATCTTCGAGTGAAAGGCAGTGCATTAACAATGGCCCACAAGACTGTGCAGCATGACCCGATCCTGCTCTACCCTGTTTCTTTCTGATACCCTTTTCTGCCACCTTACCCCTGTACTCGTGTCTCAGCCCCACTGACCTCTGGCTGTTCCTGGTACACACCAGGCATGCCCTTGCCTCAGGGCCTTTGCATGTGCTGTTTCCTCTACTTGGAACTTGCCCCAGGTGGAGCCCATTTGGTTCCCTCCTCCTTTAGGTCCTTGCTCAGGTATCATCTCCTTGACCACTCTAAACACTCCTGCTAGGCCCCCATGGGCCCCTCCCCTTTCCAGATTTAGTTTTCTCCATTATCCAGTTACCACCATCTTAGAAATTCATGTTTTAGTTATTTGCATTGTTTATTGCCTGCCTCCTCCACTAAAATGTAAGCTCCATGATAGTAAGGATTCTTATCTGTTTTGCTCACTTTTTCAGAAATCACTTGTGCCTACAAGACTGGCACACATTATGGGCTCAAAATTGAGTGAATGGAAAGAAGGGAGGGAGAGATGAAAATATGACACTTGTTTCTCACTGGTGAAGCCTGTCAGATAAAGGGCAGAAGCCTTCTACATCAGTCTGAGAGGTGAAGGCACCCAGGCCAACTGAGTGGGCTTGACGGAGTTGCTCAGCTGAACTGGCTGAGATGGTCCGGCTGAAAAAACACAACTTCTAAAGAGAGGCTGCAACCTGGCTTCCCATGGGAAGCAGTGAGAATCCGGTTAGCTTACAATCTGCCATTTTAATCTTAACATGTATTAAATACCACATAATATGCTAAATTTTTCTTATAGCCCAATTTAATTTTCAGTGAAAGACCATGAAAAAAAATTCTAAGGTAAAGAGGAGTTGTGTGACTACAACAAAGTAAAGCATCATCTCAGAAAAACTGCAAATGCTATGACTTGTTAACTCATTTTGCTGGTTCTGAAACTAACATTCAAAGTGGACATGGGATTTGGATCTATCTAGCAAGTAGCAGGCCTGGGATTTGAACTTGGATCTCCTTGGTTCTCAAACAAAAACCTCTTTGGTACTAAATCCCAGAAGCTCACCATAAGTGCCTTGACCTCCAAAGTGGATCTGGCCCTGCCATCGTCTAACAGAGACAAAAGGGTCTCCCAGGTGGCAAGACCAGAAACACTTAAGCTACCTCACCTTCCTGAATGTAGAGGCCGTGGGATTCCCCTCCCATGAGCAAAACCTGGCCAGCATCTGGCCCCCACTATGCTGTAGGTGCTGCCTGGCTTACCTCCAGTAAACGAGCACAGCAATGAGAAGGATGAGGCACACGAAGGTCAAGGCTGATACCACAATCAGAGGGATGATCCACTCCATTCTCCCTGGAGCAGGGCGGCTTATCATTCCAGAGGTGTTTTTTTCCGCTGCCAAGAGAAATCATCCCAGTTAGAGGACAGAGGTTAGTGGATGTGGGAGCCAGAATGTGATGCAGGCTTCTGTTCCAGTTTTGTGTGGTTTCTGGAGAAATGGGCCACTTGCTCTGGGCTGCCCCATGACAGGAGGGGCAATCTGCAGCCCTCACCATCTCCTGCCCCATCCCAACCCACACAGGGCCTCTTCTGTGGGCTGCATTCTGTAATTGGCAGTTATATGGACTTACAGATAGAGTTGAAGGTGTTTTTAGACAGCCGTACAGAAGACACAGACATTCCAGCCTTACCCCAAGAACATGACCGACCCAGAAGAGCCTTTGAATGTGCTGAGGACATGTGCTCAAGTCTCAAAGAAGCAAGGGTGGAATGGCTGTCCAAGAGTCTCTCAGGTTCTCTAGTACAAGGGCAGGAGGGCTGGCATGAGGGGTTTCACTAGGATAACTAGAACTGGCTGTGACTATGACGACCATCTATTCTTTGCTGCTCAGCATCCCTTACTCCTTCCTGTAGGAACAACTACATCCCGATTCTGCTTTGGGAAACCACCTTTCCCTAACAGATATAGTCATGGTGGGACAATCATTGGAGTGTGCGGCTCCCTGCTCTGGTCAACGATGTAGCACTCAAGCCAGGACAATTATGTCTTGCCCTAGAATCTCACCACTGACTCTAAGACTGAACAACAGCACATCCCAGCAGGAGCACCTAGGTGCTTTTGTCCGCGGGCTCCTACCATCCAGATCCCCAGAGATCCTGTTTTTCCTAAAATGCTTCTCTAGTTTGTCCTTTGATCCTGTCATCTACCCCAGATCCTTCCAAAAGCTCCTATTTTCTTTCCTGAAGACAGGAAGCCATACCACACCCTATTCCCAGAGCACGTCTGTAACTAGCAGCCACAATCTAGAGGTTAGCAGGAAAAGCTTGCCAAATAGTTCAGGATTCTCGCTGGTCCGCCAATACCTGTTAACCAGGCAGCTCCTTCCTCCACCTCTCCAGGCCCTGAATATCTTCAGAAGTCCCCGGGAGCCTCAGCAGAAGATCCTATCTTCCCTTCCACTGTGGAGAAGATGCCTGGAACATGCCAGGTGGCCCAAATGAAGCCCCGGTTGGGATGCTGGGGCTGGGAAGAGCACAGGTACACAGAGGCAAGCAGCGAAAAAGCAAAGGTCGTCTGTGACCACAGGGAGAAGCCCCTTAAAAAAATCTAATACTGGCTGCAGGCTGACTCGAGCCAGCAAGGATTTCTCCTGCACTGCAAAAACGAGGCCAGCGTTCAGCCAGCCCGGAGTGTCCCTCTGCAGGATGGACTAAATGCAGAGCTAATCAGGTTGAGTTTCCAGGTGAGAGAAGGTAGGCTGAGTAGGGAAGAAAGAATTGGCTGTGGGAGCAGATTTTTACAGGCGAGACTCCCGAGTCAGGAAGAAGTGTGTTATGATGCGTTTCACTGGATTTCCTCTAATGCATTTTGTGTTGACTACCTCCTTTGTTTCAGGCACAGGCCTGTGACGCAGGTAGGACCTGATGTATCCCCAGCTCACAGGTAGAAGAAGACAGAGTCAAGTAGGTGCAGCACACTCTGATTAAAAACCACCACAGAGCACTTTGCCATTTATAAAGTGCCTTCCTAGCTGTGCCTGTCCATTTTCTTAACCCTCTGCTCCATTTTTTCATTAGATAGGATAGATTCTTACCAAGCCCCTACTATGCACAGGCCTGGTGCAAGAGGATGGGGACACAGCAGTACATCAGACAGTAGCACTGCTGTGCCCATGGGGAAGAATCTTAAATGGGGAGACACGGGCACAACCACAAGTAATAATACAATGAATGTGGCACCAGGGGATGCACAGGGGGCCATAGAGGAATAGCTCTCCAAGCCCAGGTCTCCATGAGTTCCCCAACGAAGGCAAGTGTTGAAGGATGAAGGGGAGTTAGTTAGGCAGAGAGTTGGGGAAGAAGGGTGTTCTGGACGGAGACCATCAAATCAGTGGGAGTACAAGAATGAGAGGGAAGGGGACCTAGATGGGGAATTGGAAGGCAGATGAAGCCAGGGCCTTTTAGGCTAAAATAAAGAAACTGATTTTAGTCCTAAGGGCAGTAGATACTACTGCAGGGTTTTAAGCTGAAGCAGACAAAGATCAGGCATGCCTTCTCTCCATCAACATAATGCTTTTATTGCAAAGCTCTGGTGGCTGGCCAGAGAAACCAGAGTTGCAAATAAGAATTTTGTTGGGCCCCCAGAAGGGGGCAGCCCAGCCAGGTAATTATCTGGCTGGTGGTGGGGGGATCTCAAAGACTTGGAAGTCCTGTTAATGGAAAACAATGTTGGGAGGGTTGACGCTATAGGCCACATGTTCAGTTAAAATCAGTATCCACTCTGGGAAGCCTTTGGGTACACGAGGGACTCTCAGAGTCTTATTCTTCTCCTCGCTCCTTACAGAACAGGATTCTTGCCTATGCTGCTACAAAGAATGAAAACTCCATGTCCTATTCATCCCAAACCACAGAAAGGAACTCTTGGCCAAAATAGTCCCTCACACTTATATCCCTCAACAATCACTGGCAATACCACCTCTGTGGTATTTCTATCATTTTTTTTTTTTTTTCTTTTTTGAAACAGGGTCTCACTCTGTCACCCAGGCTGGAGTGCATGATCTCGGCTCACTGCAACCTCCGCCTCCCAGGCTCAAGCGATCCTCCCACTGTAGCCCTCCAAGTACCTGGAACTACAGGCATGCGCCACCACACCCAGCCAATTTTTGTATTTTTAGTAGAGACAAGGTTTCACCATGTTGCCCAGGCTGCCCTCGAACTCCTGACCTCAAGTGATCCTTCCACCTCAGCCTCCCAAAGTGCTGGGATTATAGGCGTGAGCCACCACGCCTGGCATATTTCAGCCATTCTAAAACCAGTGAAAAGTGACCACTCCAGAATTTCTTGGCCTTGGGAAGGGGTTAGGGAGTGACCATCTGGTTGTGTGGATCAGTGGCATGTTATATAGTCCCTGAAGCCACAGGGGCATCTCTCTCTTGGTGATGTCTGTCCCCCTCTCCTCCTCTACAGGGTGAGTGTTCAGTTTTCACTGGATTCTGAGAGGGGTCCAGGACCCAGAAAAAGTGAGAACCAACAGCATAGAGAATAAAGGTCCAGAAGACAAGGCTCTTGAGTCACAGCCCAGGTCAGAACTGGTCTCAAACTTGATTTCCACAATGGGGTCATTTCTCCCTCTAACATTTCGTGAAAGTGTGTAATAATTGGCCGGGGGACAGGGTTGGAGGGGGGATTCCGGTAGGGGGTTGGAGCCTATCTGAAATCCCACTGTGGACAGTCTCCAAATGGCAGTTTCTATGGAGGAGCTCTCAGGTTGGCAATAACTTGTAGTGTCAGTGAGAGACTTGAGGAAGTTTTTCTGACAAGTTTCACTCTGACCTTGACTAATGGCAAGCAGTTTCATTGGATTGGGTCTTTTACATAAAAACCAAGCAAAAATAAGAGTGTGACTGAATTTCCATGTGGGGCATGATAAAGTTGATTTCATTTTCAAATTCACAGTACTGCTTTGTCTTCCTGGTGCCAGGAACCTAGAATTGGATTCCGTCTCCAGGTGATGAAGTGAAATCTGCTCCTGTCACTTTCCTAAGTAGCCCCTCATGGCCCCCAGGATACCCCTGAGTGGGGAAAGCTAGGCTCTTTAGGAGCAGGGCCTTCCATCCCCAAACCAGCATCATCTCCTGCTGTTCCAGCTACACTCACCCAGTCAGTGACCATGCTGGGCCATGGTCCCACCTCTCTGTCTTTGCCCCTCCCATTCCTACTGTAGGGAGTACCTTTCCTTTCCTGATGCCAGAATTCATCTTATTGATCCTTCGGATCCTGGTTCAAATGCTGCCTTCTCTGTGAGGCTTCCAGAAGCTGCCAGTTTGCACTATCTCTTAAGGGCAGAGCAGAGACTATAGGTTCAAATCCTGGTTCTGCCATTTTCTGTGTAACTTTTAACCAATAACTTAAACCAGTTTGGGCATGGAGTTCTTCATCTATAAAATGGGATAAAAAGAGCCTACTTCATAGGACTGTTGGGGAATTCAATGAGAAGGTACATGTAAGCACCTAGAGGTGTGCCTGGCATCAAGCAAATGCCAAGTACCACCACCACCATCATCATCTTGTGTTACTCTTACTGCACACATCACACTCAATTATAATTGCTCTTTTGTGACTCTAGGTCTCCAAAGGCAGGGCTGATTTCCATCTATGTATGGAAGAACAGTTACAAAGCTCTGCCTCCTACTAGCTTTGCAACTTTGGGCAACTGACCTAACCTCGCTGTGCCTCAGTCTCCTCCTCTGTAAATGGAAGTAATAATGTTGCATACGGCATTGTGGTGGGATGAAGATTGAGTTTTGCATACAAAACACTTAGAATGTTGCCTGGCACCTGTTTAATGTTAACTATTGTGATAATTGTCATCACCACCACCCCAACTTTGGCAACACCATCACCAGCCACCATCCTAGCAGCAGCATCATTATCATCACCACCACTCTCTTCCTCAGCACCCTCACACCATAGCAGGAGATGGTGAATGCACACTGGTGTTTGCTGAATCTGACTCCTGTCTGTAACATCTGAGTGTATAAGTGGCAGTCATACAGAACTTCAGATGTGCTGGGTATCAGCACAAAGGGCTGCCTATGATGAGATTGCTGATAAAGAGCTAGAATCTCAGTTTGCCCTGAGACTAGACTGTATCATACTTCTTTTCTTCCCTTTTTTTTTTGGTAGAGACACTTTCTTGATATGTTGCCCAGGCTGGTCTCAAACTTCTGGGCTCAAGGGATTCTCCTGCCTCAACCCCCACTGAAAGTGCTGGGATTATTGGTATGAGCCACTGTGCATGGCCCCTGTACTTCTTGCTGTGTCCTTCAGAAGAAATACCTGTCCTGCTCCCTGACTCAATTTGTGGCCCTAATAAAACAGCAAGCTGCTAGGACTACTAGAACACATAAAGTGTGGCACTGAGTATACACCCATCTCATAATATGCCCTCAGACACCGACAATCCATGAGGCTAAAATTCCCCAAGCCTAGGCCTCCAGAGACCAGAACATGCCGTAGGCCTTTCAGTACAACCACAGCAGCATGCCGCAAGGTGGCAATTCTGCACCCCAGACTCAGGCAGACCTCAGTACAAATTCTGACTTAGGCCTTTCCAGCTATGTGGCTTTGGGTAAATGACTGCCCATCTCTGAGTGTCTGTTCACTCCTGTATCAAAGGGAGACAAATGATAACACTCACCTCTTGGGAGTCCTGAGGATGAAAAAAGATCGTCTGTGTGAAAACACACTGTGTAAGTTATGGCTACATAACGTATAGGACCAAATGCAAAATGAAATCATGGGGCCCATTCAAAAGTTATTAAAGAGTTTTGAGAAGGTGACAGTAGAGTATGAGAGAGTATGAAGGCAAGCATAGGCCCTTCTGAGCACAGGCTGCCTGCTTATGAAGGTGCTCTGGATCAGTCAGGCACCAAGCACAGTGCCTGACACAGAGGGGGTGCCCAAGAAATGTTCATTCTTTTCTTTCCTTCAATGGAGCCAAGCAACAATGCTGACAGTATAGTAACACTAGACACTCCCATCTGTCAGGAGCAGCACACTTTTATGCAGAGCTTTGCTGGTGATCTAGCTGCCTCCTGAAGGGTCCAGCGGAACTGAGCTGCCCAGCTACTGGGGGTTTGCTTCCCTCCATGATGCCTAAATTGTGACACCAAGATAAGGACAGGACCTCTGGGTTAACAGAGCTCCTCCTCACCTCCATCTCTCGTTCATCCAGATGATGTAGTTTTCCCAGAAGGACTAGCCCTTCGATTCCTACCTGACATGGGTTATGAACTGGCTACTCTGGTTTGACACCCCTTCCCAGTAATTATTTTTTAATTGGAAGGTAGCTACCAACATTTAATAAGCAAAGAAATTCAGATAAAAATCAGCAATGGTAGCTTCCACTGGAAATGTTCAAGGTTGGCAACAAAAGCCTGAATTCCTACATGGCAAACGTCAGTTGGAATCAAGCAGCACACTCCCTTTAGACAGGGTATGTCTCACTGGTTTGCCACAGTTGTCACTACTCCTTAATGTCACACCAGACCAGCTTTCCTCACCCCCAGCTCCCATTGTCAGCTCACTCTGGCCAGCCTAGTTTCAGTTTGCAAGATGGCACTCTGACCCAGTGAGTCTGCAGAACAACACTAACTCAGGTCTTTTTTAAAAAGGCCTCAAAATCAAAAGTAAAAATCATGGTTTAATAAACTTACCACGATCCTGATACCACTAACCTGGCTCAAGAGAAGAGGCTCTTTCTGTACAAAGCAGCTTTTTCCAATTCTGTTTATTTTTGAAGAGATTTTATTTTTAGGCCAATTAGAAACTAACCATGCTGTTGCTCTGCCCATATAACATAGTCCATTCTCAGTGCATTTGGATCTGTGTAGAAGATGACAATGGGGAAAGGAGTATCAACTGATGTCCAGTACTCCCCCAGTGGATGTGATGTGCAGGTGAACAGCTACTCAGAGGGTGATGTGAGGCCAGCTAGAGCCCAGACTCAAAGAATGAGCCTGCTCCCGAAATGTCTTCCCCGTGAAACTTGGAGCAAAATGCTAATGAACCCTCTCTGAGCATATGCAGGAGGAAGGTAAGGTTAACAACCTCCCCACAGCCTTTCTTTCTCTCGGTCTTTATTTCAGCACCCAGCAGAATCTGAGTAAAGTGCCTCCATTCTGCTTTTTAAAAAAAATAAAAAAAAAAAAAAAAAAGAAAAGAAAAACAGTTTTCAGTGGCATATGTCATCACTGAATTAATGCTGTTTGCCTTTTACTGGCTTGGCTCTCATCCCAGTAGAAGCAAATAAAAACGGAGTACAATGTACTATAAATGCTACCGGCAGCAATACATCAGATGGACCCATCTGAAATGCCTCCTACCCTCCAGTAAGGGCTCAACTTCTGCTACAGGACAAGAACCCCTCTGGTGTCAAGACTAAAACTAGCTTGGATCCAAGAGGCCTCTATCAGGAGTAGGGAAGAGCAAGATTCTTTAATTTGCAAGGAAGATAAAGAGAAGGACGATCTGCATACTCATAAATTTATAGCCTGTTTCCATTGTGGGGAATTTCACCATATTTGTTCTGAACCATACCACTCATTAAAAACCTCCCAATATCTGTGAATTAAGGTGGCTGCTTAAAAAAAAAAAGTGGTAAAAAACACATAACACAAAATTTACCATTTATAAGTGTCCCATTCAGTGATGTTGAGTATATTTACACTGTTGTGCAACTGATCTCCAGAACTTTTTCCTCTTGCAAAACAGAAACTCAATATCCATTAAACAACTCCCCATTTCTCCTTTCATCAGCCTCTGGCAACCACCATTCTATTTTGTTTCTTTGAGTTTGACTATGCTAGGTATCTTAGATAGGTGGAATTCGTCTTTTTGTGACTGGCTCATTGCACTTAGCATAATGTCCTCAAGGTTCATCCATGTTGTAGCATGTGACAGGATTTCGTTCCTTTTAAAGGCTGAGTAGTGATTTCACTGTATGTACTCTATGCCACATTTTGTTTCTCCATTCACCCATTGATGAACACTTGGGCTGCTTCCACCTCTTGGCTATTGTCGATGATGTTGCCATGGACATGGGTCTACAAATATCTCTTTGAGATCCTGCTTTCAATCCTTTGGCCACAGAGTTAACCCATCAACAACATAGGTGTTAGGGGTGCTAATCCCTGAATAGTCAGAAATTCATGTATAACTTTTGAGTCTCCAAAAACTTTCCTGCTAATAGCCTACTGTTGACTGGAAGCCTCACTAATAACATAAATAGTCAATTAACACATATTTGTACATTATTTGTATTATATGCTATATTCTTACAATAAAGTAAGCTAGAAAAAAGAAAATGCTATAAAGAAAATTGTAAGGAAGAGAAAATATTTATATTTACTATTCATTAAGTGGAAGTGGGTCATCATAAAGGTCTTCATTCCCATCATCTTCACTTTGAGTAGGCTGATGAGGGGAGAATGAGGAGGGGTTGGTCTTGCTCTCTCAGGAGTGGCAGAGACAGATGAAAACTCATGTATAAGTGGATACAAGCAGTTCAAGACTGTTTTTCAAGGATCAACTGTATATCCAGAAGCAGAATTGCTAAATCATATGATAATTCTGTTTTTACTTTTTTAAGGAACTATCATACTATTTTCCACAGTGGCTGCACATTTTACATTCCCACCAACAGTGCACAAAGGGTTCCCTTCTTTCCACATTTCTGCCAACACTTATTTTCTATATTTTTGATAGAAACCATTCTAACAGGTGTGAAATGATAAGGTGGCTGCTGTTTTTACAGGGCCACAAAATTGGCCTTTTATTTTTCTGGAGCCCTGACGTTACCCAAACCACTGCTGCAGAGAAATGATTGTTCATCAGTTACAAATAAATATGTTCTCCTGCAACAGGACACTGGCTCTGTGTTAACACGTGTGGGCAGGATTAGAGCATCATTCGTTTCCATTTATATCACTGCCAAGAGTTCCTGTGAATAAGTGCTCCCTTACCATTTCACGCAGAGCTTAATTCACCAGACTCAAACAATCAAAATGATGGTCTGTCATCTCTATTTCAATTAGGTGTTGGGAAAGTGGGGAGGCATTTGATAAATCCTAATTTAATTCCAAGCCCCTAAAAGATGGCAAGTCCTATCCTACCAGACCGCCACCACTGACAGTTGGTTGCAAAAGTACGTGGTTTTGAAATCAGTCACAGACAGAAGCTGTACACCAATCTTACACCAACTATGCCACCTGCTGCAACCTGAATTCTTGACTCCAACCTCTCTGGAAATCTAACTGTTCTTGGTGGGGTCTGGTTTTCCATAGCATGAGATTTACCATCTGTCTTAATTCAAAGATTGTTCAGTAGGCAATAGAAACTCCAAGGACCCAGATACTTTCTGAGAAGAAACTAAACCGTACTGGCAGCTGAGTAGCCCCTTCAGCCTACCCTGAGCTCATTCCCGTGGACATGCCAGGAAGATGACAGATCAGGACGGGGGTGGGCAGAATTATAAAGAAAACACTTCTCTAGAAAGAAACCTGATCAGCAAAACTAGCCCTGGCTGAAAACTACTTCTGATAGTCCGTACAAGTGCCGGATACAACTAATTTTAAATAAACCATGCTGTACTGCTCCCAATCCCTAGACAGCTGGGTACTGCAGTCATGGTTTCTGCCCAATCTGCATGAACCTGTACTGGTACTTTGTCTTTAAATTACTACTCTATTTGTCCTCAAATAAACTTCTTCAAAAAGGAAACTTTACATGAATACTATAAATCAGGGGTTCTCGGCCTTGGCATTAATGACATTTTTGACCAGATGGTTCCTTGTTGTGGAGCTGTCCTGTGCACCATATGACGTTTAGCAACAGCCCTGGCCTCTACCCACGAGACACCAAGTAGCACCCCAGTGCCAGTTATGACAACTACAAATGTCTCCAGATGCTCCCAAATATTCCTAGGGAGAAGGACAGAATTGCCTCCGGTTGAGAACCACTGTCACAAATGGAAAGTTGGTCTCTTTTTAAAGGCACACATTAAAATATTCACTTAACAATTAATACTGCATCTGAAATCATCTGGCATTGCTAATTCTGGGAACCGGTGCCAAAGCCAGCACCACGTGGGGAGGATCCCCCAGGATTACAGAGTTAGAGCCCATGTTTGGGCTTTGTCTTGCCACGGGCCGTGTGGTTCTGGGCACGTTCCTTCATCTGAGCCTCCTTCCCTCACCGGCATGACGGCAACAAAGCATGACATTCATGGGAGTACTCTAGGATCAGTGACATACTCAGCTGGCCTTCTGCACAGGCAGAGCTAGCACAAATGTTCACTGGTGATGCTGTTATTATTTCTGTAATTAAAGGTTTTCACATTGGGTTCCTTAGTGCTTGAGAGTTCCAAAGAGGTGCCTCATGGTTTGCCCAAAGGAGCAGAGTGGCTGCAGCTTTGCACCCTCCACTCTGTCTCAAAGCAGAACAGTAGCCCAGAGCCACTGCCCAGCTGTGTCCACTCTTAGCTCATGGGCCATGCAAATGCAGGCCAGGGGATGGATGTGGCCTGCTGGCTGTGGTATGCCGACCCCTGAAGTGGACTGTCCCCTTGGCACCTGACTCAGGGTTGAGCCAGAAGAGGCAGTTAGTAAACCTTCAGCACTGAGTGTTCACACACTGGGGTTCTGAGCAAGATTCAATCTGAAAAAAGGGTTTCCCTAATTTAAGGAAACAAAAATGGAGAATCCCAGCACCAAATGATGAATTTGTAGATGATGCCCACTCTGAAATGTGTTTGTAGGGTATGCTGTACTGCACAGTGCCCCCAAGAACATTTCATTGCATTAACTGGCTTCTGGGTTCAGGCTGCGGCTCCTGAGGGTGGGACCACATGCTGGATTTCCATGTAGCAGACATCCAGCTGAGGGTTTTGCACTAAAGAAACGCTAGGAAAAAGCCTGGTGAGAGGGAGGGAGTACACATAGGCCTTCAAGCCTTCTGAAAGGCTTCCAGGGAAGTTGAAACTCTAGCAATCAACACTCTAGTAGAGGTTGAGCACCAGCGGTTCCTACTTGGCCCAGGGATGGGTTTAGTTTGGCCTACATTTTTAAAAAGGAGAAACTGTTTTAAAAATGTGAGCTTACTTGAAAGTTGGGTGGTTCTGCACAAAAACCTGGATTTCTGGCTCATCAGGCAGTCTCACTGGCAGCAATCTGTGGGAGCTGAGTGAGTTGGCCCTCTTTAGAAAGGTCATGTGCTCTTTAATTTGCTGTAGTCCTTACCACTCCCTAATGTCTAACACCTGGTCCTTGTTTCTCATCAACCAGTATTAACTGGTTTCTGTAGGTGTCTGGGTTTGCCACTTCTTCTATAGAAGGATTCCTTTCTTCTTCCCTGCGAGATAATATATTAAAGCCAGTACTCACAGGACTTAAAAAGATGTTATGAAACACCAAAGGAATTTAAACAAGCCTTTTGGAGACACTCATAAAAATATAACAGTGTGTAACTTTACACATTATCACTCTTTTCAGAGACCAGGTATTGATTAAAGTAATTGTTTTTTCTTAATATGAAGAAAAAATAAATGTGGAACAGATTTAAAGCAAATGTACACACAAAGTCCTTAAAATAAATCACTAACATTGAAATGATGGTGATTTCATTAAAAAATAAATACCATACTGGAGAAGGCAGACAGAACAAAGGACAGGGTGAATGGAAGTGAAGCAAGACCTTAAGGATCATTGACTGACGTGGGGTTTGCTTGTTTTACCCTCAGGTCACTCACATCCTTTACTAATCGACAGGCACATGCATATTTCTGCGTAAACCAGGGATTGGCAAATGACAGATTGTGCACCATATCAGACCAACTGCCTGTTTCTGCAAACAAAGTTTTAATTGAAATACTATCACATCCTCTCAGCTGTGTATTGTCTATGGTGGCTTTTGTGCTACAAGGCAGAATTAAGTAGCCGCAACAGAGACCTGTGGCCTGCAAAACTGAAAAATATTTACTCTCTGGCCCCTAGCTGAAAAAGTTTGCTTATCTCTGCCTTAAACAATCATCACCACCATTTTTAGATTTGAATTGCTTGAAATTCTGAAGGAAGTTTTTTTAGCTTTCAGAAGAAGTGGACCTTCTTACTGAGCTGAAGGTGATAAGGGAAAGCTCTGATTTACCAGTGTTGAGTTTCAGGAGGAGGTCTTTTTTTTTTTTTTTTTTTTTTTTGGAGACAGTCTTGCTCTGTCATACAGGCTGCAGTGCAGTGGCGTGATCCTCTCACTGCATCCTCTGCCTTCCAGGTGGAAGTGATCTCCCACCTCAGCCTCCTAAGTGGCTGGACTACAGGCATAAGCCACTATGCCCTACTAATTGTTGTATTTTTTCTAGAGACGCAGTTTCACCATGTTGCCCAGGCTGATCATGAACTTCTGGACTTAAGCGATCCACCCTCCTTGGCCTCCCAAAGTCCTGGGACTACAGGAGTGAGCCACGGCACCTGGCCATCTGGAGGTCATTTTTAATGGCAGCTACTTGGGGACCAATAGCTTTAATGTCCACAGACGAGAGCAAAGGAAAAGGCTATGGGGGGCCTCCTCACAGTCACCATCATTGTGTGGCAACTGGCCTGCTGACAGCTCCTATTTGTCAGTGACAGCGAGGGGGTCTCCACAGCCACACCACCTTCGGCATTAAGCATGATCATTAGCTCCACTTGGCAAATGAGTACACGGGACTAAGACTCACCTGAGGACCCCGAGTGGATAAGGGACAGAGCCGACTGGGTTGATCTGACTCCCAAAGCCACTCTGCCAAGATTGTAGATGTTCTCAGATTTCTGTAGGGTGGAAGCTGAGGACCAACACACCTCATACCTGGAGTAGGGAGCCCCCAAAGTTTACCATCCGTTTCTTCTCCCCTGTCTCTGGAATCTGGAACCTGACTCCAATGGCAAGAACTCATTTCTACTTACCTGGGGTGGTCCCAGTCCCTGCCTCTCTCCCATCTCTCAAACTGTAAATACTCCCAGCCTAAACTCTCAGCAGCCATATTTTTCAGGAATGTGGTCAAACAAATGTCTAAGAGGAGCAGGCTGAGAATGCTACTTTGCCAGAGTCCATAGTCCAGAGGCTGAACACTCAAGCTTGAAAATCAATTCCAAGTCCACCACCTGTCTTTGTAGAAAACACACTGGTCCAAGCCACCATTACTACTGCCTCCTAAATGGTCTTCTATCATCCATTACTGCCTTCCTATATCATCATGCAGAGGCCTGAGTGGTCTTTCAAAAAATCAATCAAGTAATGCTGCAGCTGAAATCTACCAGTGGTGGCTCATTTCTAGTAGAACGAAATCCTCAGCGTGGTCAATGAGTACCTTTCCAGAGCACCTCCATCAATCTCTAAATCCATCCCCCTTCTCTCCCCCTCTCTCTGGTCTAACCACACTGGCCTGATAGCTCCTCAACTAATCCAAATTAATTCCCCACTGTAAGGTCCCTGGACCTGCTGTTCCTGCAGCTCAGAATTCCCCTCCCTGGATCTTTGCATGGCTAGCTCCTTCCTACCACTTGGATCTCTGCTCAGAGGTCATCCTTGACCACTCAAAGCTACTGTCCCTCCACTCCCCAACCGCAGCAATTAAGGTTACTTAAGGGTATGTATTTGTTTACTGGCATATTCTCAAGCTCCCCTACCAGAACGCAAACCCCAAGAGAAGAAAAGTCTGTGTTGACCTATGTTCTACTCCCAAAGCCTAGCTTGGTGCCTCTTATACAGTGGGCATTCCATACATGTTTCTTCAGTATCTTCAAATGCAAGAAATTCAACTTTTTCAAAGTAATTTCTAGAGGGAATGTCACTGTTCATACAGAAACAGCTTCCCAAGTGGCCCCATATTTCCTTCACTCAGTTCCACAAAAGGCTACTCTGCACCTTTCCCCAAATCACAGCAAAAGGGAGCAATACCCACAGGAGACCTCCACTTCAAAAAATTAGTTCATACTAGCTTTAAGAGGAAAGTAATTCAAAACATGAAAATTTATTCTAAGTTGTATCTTAACATACGAGATCTCAGCTTTAGATGAATTTTAATGTTTACAAGTGCAAAAGCAAATAAATATTTACCAGTTGCTTTTTTTTTTTTGCACTCTTATAACTCCACAACAGCTTAGACGCAAAAAAAATTGTTGCTAAACATCTTGTAGTCTGGCAAAATGAAGAATTTCTTATTAAGAAAAGCCCTCACAACAATAACAACTCCTCATGCTTATGGCTCCCTTGCAGAAACTATCAGGATGGTTCATTAAGATTTGAGCATATGATAGAGCAACAGAATTGCCACCAGGAGGGGTAAGATGAGGATCTCATGCCTTGGCCTCACTGTCTATACACTGGCTCATTCCCACAGCAATGGGAGCTCTGGGGAGAGAGGGCCGTATTTCTTGGGCAAGGACCATGGGCTCTCCCCAAGCTGAAGCCTTTCATTCTGTAGATTTCCATGAACATGTCACTTATCCAGAGTGGCCTTTCTTAGTTAAGGTAGGCCCCTATCCTCTCCGTAATTCTCTTGGACAGCATCCTGTTTATTTCTTCTATTACCATTTCACAGTTGAAAACTTCAGTTAGCTAGCTTTTCCAGGTTGCCAGTTAACCATCTAGCTTGCCGATTAACCACCATCTAGCTTGCTGGCTTTCTAATGTTCCTGTTACCTCACTTCAGGCACGCGCTCCAGCTAGCTGCTGTCATCTGTCTGCCTTCCCCTTTAAACTTTCTAGTCAGGGACCAGGCTCCCCTGGGACAGCACCCTGCCCAGTCCCTGGCAGCAAACTAGCCATTTATAGATACATTATATAATGAATATGGAATGAAATCTTAATAAATAAACGTCTTAAGATCGATGGCTTTTTTAATTCATTTATATCATTGCCTGGTTGAAGTCCCTTGAGTTATTCTGAGGCAAGAAAACAAACATCAAAGAAAGACTTTCTCCAGCATAAGAGAGTAGGCTTTTGGAGTAAATAGGGACACACATTCACACATTCACACATGCGCACCTTTCCTATGATGGACATACATAGTTCTAAGCATATGAAGTACTTTCTGAAGCTTCACCTTCTACTCTCAATTTTGTGAAAAAGGGTATGACTGTTCACAGCAGCAGAAACCCTCAAAGAGGACCTGCGCCACTTACCTGGATTAACAGTGATAAATCTGGTGTCTTCAGAAAATCGGTCCCCGTGGGACACAGGCTTTTTAGATGGCATTTCGGGCCTCTTGGAATCACTCCCTGCATACTGCTCCTCTGTGGCGGTGGGGGGCACTTTGGTGGAGGTGACCGCATCGGGGTCCGGGCCTTGGCCGGCATCCCTCCTTCCGCCTGTCTGGTCTGTGGGGATGGCAGTGTGGTCCTGCTCATGCCCAGGTATAGTATGATGTCTCCCCTCGGCAGTCCTGTTGGGAGACGAGGGTGTGGGGCTGGGCTCCGTCTGGTTCCGCTCCTCGGCAGCGTGGGTCACCCCACTCTTCTCCTTCTTTTCGGAGTCCTTCTCTCCATCCTCCTCGTGCTCCCGCTCCCCATCCTCACTCTCACTTTTCTCATCCTTCTCTCCTTCCTCCGTGCCCTCGCTGTCCTTGGTTGGTGATGAATCACCATCTGGCCCTGGAGAAGCCAAGGCCTCTGTGGTGGCGAGGACTGGCCTAGCCGCCTGCTTGCTGGCTGAGGCGGCTGTCGGGAGGCGTGTGGGCCACACGGTGCTGGGGAAAGAGGAGATGCCACCACCGCTGAACCCCAGGCCGGCGAGGAGCGTGCTGGTGACCACCGAGGCCACTGTGGCCTGGCTGCCACTGGAGGAGGGGCCCATCCCAGTTGCCATGGAAACAAATGAGAATGGGATGCCAGAGGACGTCCAGGTAGAAGACCCCGAGCTGATGGGGGCCATGTCGGCTGAAGAGGCAGGAGACGCGGTAGGCTGGGAAGGATTACCCGGCAAGGGTGGAAAAGAGGCAAAAGAAGAAAAAGCAGAGAAGCATTAGTAATTAACATTGGGAATGAGGCCCTAGTTGTCATCCTCTGAGGATTTTACTCATCTATGCTATGGAGTTTTCCAGTGTATGGCATAAAGTTGACATTAGGTGGTCCATGGGTAATCAACTTTTATTTTAATGGTTTTACAATAATTGTGAACATGTGAAAAAACATAACTAGTGAATCAGACTCAGCTTTTCACTGATACTACCCAAGATGAGGCTGAGTGCCAAAAAAAGTGAGTAGTGTTAAAGCTGACTTACACAACAAAGAAGTCATGAATTGGAAAAATCAGATGGCCATCTGTTCTTGGGGTGACGAGAGGCAGAAGACCTTTGATTTTATGTATATCACCAACACTTGAGGAGATACTCAGCTCTAGGTCTGGAAAAATACTGGGTGATCTAGTCCAACCCCACTGTCTCCCAGTGAGGAAGTGGGTGGACAAGGAGGGAAAGCAGCCTGCCCAGGTCTGCAATGACAGGGTCAGAGGCAGGAGCCATGCTCTGCACTGTATGCTCTGGGCACTGGTTGACATCTCTGCATCTCCATGTTGGGCACTGCAGAGTCACTGTACCTTTCAGCTTCTAAGTTTATCCATGGGAAAATCTGAGCCCATACAGATGACAACATCTACAACAATAACAAGAATTCCAATTAACAAATGCCAACTGTGTGCCAGGGCTTCCCATGCTACTCTGGAGGCAGGCATGATCATCACCTCATTTTGCAGGTTAGGAAACGGAGACACAGAGATGTTAAGAAGGCACAAATGCAGGGTTGCCTGGGTCCAAGACTCGGCTCGTTCTTAGCACCATACTAAATTGGGGCTCAAATCTGGGGGTTTTACTCACATAAGGTATCTCAGGAAAACAAGAAGTGCTGCTCTGAGCTATTAGTCTAATTTTAGCTTGCCCTCTGGGTGATGCTGGACACATTACTTTAACTCACTGAGCCTCGGTTTCCTAATCTGTAAAACAGGAATAACAGTAACACTGACCGTGTGGGCTGCCTGGAGAAGTAAATAAAATAATCCGTGCCTGAAACCCAGGAAGAGTTTAGTGAATTTTAGGCTATTATTATTATCACCACGGCTGTGATTAGTATTTTAATCATTCATTATACGAACCAGAGTTGGGGAAACTAAGATATTAATTCTGGTTCCAGAAATTTTCAGATCCATATAACTTTAGGCAAATGACAACCTCTGAATATGAGTATATGTCAAATGAAAGGGTTGGAACAGATTTAACCCCTTTGTGGTCCTGCATCGTCTGATCCCACAAATCGTAACTAAAAATATGAAAAATTTTTACCTTCACAAAATTATACAATATAACCACCTAACACTGTTGCACAGCTTGTAAGGTATTGAATTATAAAAAGTGAATAATGTAATTTTTTCTCTACCATAACCGCTTTACATCGAGCAGTTTAACAACATTATACTGCCACCTCGTGGTGACAGTTTTAACTGCAAGCAAATTAACAGCCCCGACAAAGCAACTTCCCATTCTCTACTTACCACTCCTGTTTTCACTATTCTGGTCCCTTGGAATATTCGAGTGGTATTAGCTGAGAAATAAAGAAATCACATTTAAGCAATAAAACTTTTTTTTGTGGCTCTAACAAGACATTCCTCATGAACACAAATCTGAATTACATATAATTTTCACATGTAAAATATTATTCTGTAGATTTTTTCCAACCATTTAAAAATGTAAAACCCTTCTTGGCCTATGAGTCATACAAAACCATGCAGAGAGCTAGATTTGGTTTGTGGATAGTAGCATGCTGACTCCTGTCTTAAGCTATTAGTTAAAAAATTATTTTTCAATTTCTATTGTTTTCTGTTTTATTGAGGTAAAAATTTAGTAAAATGCATAAGATAGACGTGTATACTTAAATGAATTTTACATATGTAAACACCTGTGTAACCACTCCCCATAGTAAGATAAAGACATTTGCCAGTGCTTTGCTGGAGAAAAGGTGTACCTGTGTTGGCATCTAGTCAATATCCACCTCTGCCCCCAAAGCTAGCCACTATTTGGACTCTGTCAGTTTTACCTGTATCTGAACTTGATTTAAATTATCGTATTACACCATTGTTCCTCCTCTACTATCTTTCTGGTCATGATTTCTTATCTTTTTTGTGATTCTAATTATCCATCCTTAACTTATTACTGTTTACCTTAAATTGGTACTTTCACCACTTGTTAAAAATGTAAGAACTCTATGATAATTTAATTCTATTTGCCCACCTTACCTTTTGTGTACTGTTATATTTCTATTCCTACTTATATTTTAAAATCCTGTAAGCTATTGCCAATTGTTTTAAATGGTTCAATGATTTTATATTAACCATACATTACCCTTTTTGGTGTTTATTTCTTCCTGTAGTTCTGTTCTCCTACATGTTATTAAACAATATAACTTAGAAAACAATTTTTTAAGATTATGGTAAAATACATGACAGAATTTATCATCTTAAAATTTTTTAAAAATGGCCAGGCACAGTGGCTCAAGAGCCTGTAACCCCAGCACTTTGGGAGGCCGAGGTGGGCAGATCACGAGGTCAGGAGATCGAGACCATCCTGGCCAACATGGTGAAACCTCGTCTCTACTAAAATACAAAAAATTAGCCAGGCGTGGTAGCGCGCACCTATAGTCCCAGCTACTTGGGAGGCTGAGGCAATCGCTTGAACCTGGGAGGCGGAGGTTGCAGTGAGCCAAGATAGCGACACTGCACTCCAGCCTGGCTACAGAGCAAGACTTCATCTCAAAAATAAATAAATGAATAAATAAAAATTAAATTTAAAAAATTACTATCTTAACCATGTTTAAGTGTATGGTTGAGTGGTGTTAAGGTTGTTCGCACAGTTTTACAATCATTACTTCTATCCATCTCCAGAACTTTGTCATCTTGCAAAATAGAAACTCTATCTGCATTAAAGAACCCGTTTCTTCCTTCCCCCAATCCTGGCAACCACCACGGTACTTTCTCTATGAATCTGACTGCTCTGGATACTTCATATAAGTGGAATCATACATATTTGTCTTTTTGTGCCTCACTTATTTTACTCAGCGTAACGTCCTCAAGCTTGATCCACCTTGCAGCATGTGTCAGAATGCCCTTCGTTTTTGAGGGTGAATAATATTCCATTGTATGTATATAGCACGTTTTGTTTATGCCTTCATCAGTCAACGCACACTTGGGTTGCTTTCACCTTTTGGCTACTGCAAATAATGCTAAACAACATGACTTTTAAAAAACCCCGTCAAACTGCTTCTATGTGGTTCTTTCAAAAACCAAAAGTGCTATGTAAACTGAAAAGCTGCTTCCTATATACACTGAGAGATTAGCGAAAATGCTAATTACCAAAATAATAACACTTGTACCTGCATGATATTTACCAAAACCAGAAATGGCAAGTGACCCACATACATTTTTGTTTGGCCTGCAAACTTTTATAAAGACAAAACAAAATAATTTGCCACCAAAATTGTAGATGGTAGCTTTCTCTAAAGCTCTCAATCTCTTGCTTATCTGAAAACTCACAATAATGGCAAAACTAGGCTCATCTTCCAGCAGGGCACCTTTCAGCTGGGACTGAGTGTCTATCACCCCCTTTAGCTGGCCACATGGTCTCTGATTTCCCACTGATGGCACTCCCCTCATGTGTACATGCCCCCTGCCTGGCCCCATGGGCGCTGGAGTTTGCAACCTTGACCTGATGATACATCCATTTTGCATAGTTGGAAAGTTAAATGTGTGTAGAGACAAATGTGAGGAACAGACCCATCTAAATAAAATAACCCTTTAGGTCCCAGGTCAAATAAGGCAGCAAAGAAAGCAAATAACGAGGGTCTCACCCAGCCTAAATATAGACTTCCACGATCACTGAGCTGCTCAAAGATCAATACTGTATGCTTCAGACAGGCGTGCATGCCTCCCCTAGTTGAGACAGGAAAAAAGGTTCCCAGGAGGAACTACTTTACCTGCCCTTTTAAAGGGGCTCTACTTAAGGCCAACAAACTGAACAGCCACTCCATCAGCATGTGGCTTTCCACCGGTCTTGAACAATCTCCACTGGGGTCAATATCCACTGGGGTCAGTGATAGCCCTGGTGACTAGAAGCTTCTACAGGACCTTTCATATCAGGAGTTTAGTTTAACCTAGGGTCCATGGGCCTAACAGGATTTTTCTAAGCTCTCACTGCTAATGGTGCCCTTTTTTCCACTATGCATGTAGGCAGCCAATATCAACTGCATTCACAGGACCTGCAGCTTTGTCTCTGACTGAAATCTCAGATATTTTCATACTACCTTACAGTTGTTGTAGCTATTTTGGAATATCATTGATGTTCATCACTACTCAGAAATCACTGGAGCTAACAGACCAACCACTTGTCATTTAATACCTTATTTTTAAAAAGCACACATATTATTATATCCCGAATGTGTTTAAAATATTTTGACAACTGTATTGAATATAATTGATTCCTTTCCTATGTATTGCACTTATTTATTTAAAACCATTCTGAGAGAGAATCCATGGGCTTTGCCACGGATGGGTCTGTGGCTCAAAGCAGCAGCTTCTAAATCCCCATTTTCCATGACTGTTGAGAACTGCAAAAAGGCTTTGAATATCTAATCAATATTTTCATCCTTTTGTTGAAGACTGTGGGTGTTTGGTAATTTTTACTCTTTGGGGTAGGCCATTGCTGTGTGTTAGTGATTGGGCTTTGCGATAAGAAAACCCAACTCAACTTAGCAGCAGAGATTTTCTGAAGTCACCTGCACCCAAGCCATCATTTTCCTGTTTGTAAAATAACCCCTACTGCACCAGCTGCCATAAAGTGAGGTTCAGATGAAATAACTTATGTAAAAATGCTCTGTCGCTGTGAGCCATTCTACAAATATTGCTTGCTATTATTATTGCTATATCTTCCACAGTAAGGTAAACATATTTATTGTAATGTTACATATAACCTAAATAGTGTTATATTTACTATAATATGGTAAATATTCCATGTGGCTTCCTAATGTTCCCAAGCCAGATTAAATTTATTATTGAGAAACCTAATCTTTCTGAAAAAGGAGGTATCTTTTTTCTTTCCATTTTAAAACTTGCCCCCTTATCAACATAGAGGGATAAACACAAATATATGTAATGAGTAAACTCATGTCCACCTCTGAGCCAAGAAAGACTGTAGACAAGGAGACACTGGCCATTTTCAGCAAGTCATTGTGATCAGACATTTAAACTATTCCATGCTTTGAACTTACTAGCTGACAGGGCCTTTTTGAATTACATTATATTATAAACATTGAATTTTTCAAAGTCCAGGCAGAAGCCAGGGGGCTCTGGGGCCTATTAATCAGGTAGGGCAGTTCTACAGATTCTAGGCTCTTGGAAGGAGCACATGGGAGGCCTAATCATGATTTATGTGTCCAAAGTTCCAGGGCCCCGGCCTCAGCAAGCTCCCGGTCTGGCTTCTTTCTTTCTCCCCTAGGCCAGCACAGACCTGGCCGTAGCCTGCAGTCCTTCCTCAACACAGGGAAAGAGACCAATATGTTCATGGGAAAGGTGGACACAGGGAGCATGATTTATTTATGAAAAAAATGCAGCTATGCTCATTGCCATTAGTTTAAATGGAAGGATGAGATCAATGTGAACATTAGCAAAGAATATTTAAATACTAAATGGAAAATGTTCAAGCCAGAAGGGACCCTTGGAGGAAATCTAGGCTGGAGGGCTTCTAATCCTAGGTTTATTGTTTATTATTTTTATATACTAATACTAAGGGGGAGATTTATACATGGTGCCAGTAACTAGCACTATGTGAATGAGTTAACATACATTACCCCGCATCATTCTACAAAGACCCTGTGAGGTAGGTACTACAGATACTGCCACTTTTTGGATTGAGAAACTATAGGTTCAAGCAGTTAAGAAACATTCTCAAAGTTGCGCAGCTTCTAAGAGGCAGCCAGGACTCAGACCAGAGGTCCTTACTCCAGAACCCCTTACAGTGCCTGCCAGTTCCCAGGGCCATCAGGGCCAACTTGTGAAAGCTCAGATTCCTGGATAATGGCCCCCGCCCCCAGGTAAGATTCTGATGCAGTTGGTCTGGGAGGGGCCCATGAATGTGCACTTCTCAAATGAGGCTTCCAGGAGATCTTGCTGCTGCTGCTCCTGGTCCACAACTCACATGCCTTACTGGGCCCCCACAGTTGTATGCAAAATTCTGGCACTTTGTAGGGAAAATGTCCAAACCTTCATCAGATCCATAACTCAAAAAGGGTTCACCACTGGCCTGGTTAACCTGCTGTGGGTTTCTTATTTGACAGATACCCGAGAAGTCAAGGACATGATTCAAGAGGACCTCAGGCTGGCAGAGCAGAGTCCAGCACCCCGGTCCCTACTTCCATGCTGGTCTTAAGGCCGGTCATCAAACCAAATCAGCAAACTACGGCCCATGGCTATAGCCTGTAGCTGCCTAAATAATACTGGAACCAGGACTGGGATTAGGTTGGGGCAAGTAGGACATAGTGTATCCTATTTATCTCTACTTAAAATTCAGATATTTTATTCATGAGATTTTTACATTAATTTTGCTTTTATTTTTATTTTTGTATTTATTTTATTTTATTTTCATTTTTTTGAGATGGAGTTTTACGCTTGTTGCCCAGCCTGGAGTACAGTGGTGCAATCTTGGCTCACTGCAATCTCCGCCTTCCAGGTTCAAGAGATTCTCCTGCCTCAGTCATCCGAGTAGCTGGGATTATAGGTGCCCACCATCACGTCCAGCTAATTTTTGTTTTTTTAGTAGAGACAGGGTTTTCACCATGTTGGCCAGGCTGGTCTCGAACTCCTGACGTCGTGATCCACCCGCCTCAGCCTCCCAAAGTGCTGGGATAACAGGCATGAGCCACCGCACCTGGCCTATTTTCTTTTAAAAAACATCCCATTAAAATGTTATGTCTCTTGATCACTCAATTTTTTTGGTGCCCCTTAAAATTTTGAGCAAAGGCAAATGTCCCACTTGCTTTACCCTAGTTCTGGCCCTGGACCTTTCTATTAGTCCCTAAATCATCAGGACCATCTATCTAGATCCAGGAATCTCAAGGATCCTGCATGCAGGGGCTTGTTTGTGTGGCTTGCAAGTCAGAAGAGTGAGGCGTAGCTGTTTTGGGCTGCAGTTTTTGAGAGACCAGCTAACTGAATCACGTTAGAAAGACAAAGAGGATATTCAACGGTACAACTTGGAGGTGATTTTGTGATCTGTCACAGCGCTGGACAGTGACTGAGAGAAAGGCCCAAGTACTTGGTTCTCAACAGTTGGAAAATAACAATAAAACAAACAATCAAAAATGCTTTGTTTTTTCTCCCCTCTTCTGCCTATAAAACCTCCAGCCTAAAAGCCTAAATTACTAGGGCTTCCCGCATAGACTTTAAAACCCTACACTGATTCTTTGGCTACACATGTATTCTTCCCCAGCACCTGAGCAGGAAGAAGCAGAAAGCATCGGGAGAGAGTCTCAGGAGCGCCCCAGGCCACAGGAGGGGAAGCCAGCCTTACCTTGAAACAGCATTGTCTGGCTGAAGTCGCTGCGCATGTCGTTCCGACACACGGCCTGGACTCGGAACAGGTAAAGGCTATCGGGTGAGACATGGCTAATAGTGGCTTTCTGTAGGTAAAGAAGGAAAAGGCAGTGAGTTAGTCTGGAAGTCCAGGCATACTTTGCATTCTAAAGCCAAACCTGAGTGCCCTGGCAAAGCCTGACAGACTTGATGCTTCCCTGCTGACCAAAGGCTCACTTTGGAAGGAAAGACCATTTGGACCCTGCCTGGGAATCTTTTTATGAACTTCCTTGGGAACTGTTTTCCACACCGAAATGTGCAGGACACAGGAAAGAGTAACATTATTCTTTTTTTTTTTTTTTTTTGAGATGAAGTCTCGCTCTGTCACCTAGGCTGGAGTTCAATGGTGAAATTTCAGCTCAATGCAACTTCCGCCTCCCAGGTTCAAGTGATTCTCCTGCCTCAGCCTCCCGAGTAGCTGGGATTATAGGAGCCTGCCACCAAGCCCAGCTAATTTTTGTATTTTTAGTAGAGACAGTGTTTCACCATGTTGGCCAGGCTGGTCTCGAACTCCTGACCTCAGATCATCTGCCCGCCTCAGCCTCCCAAAGTGCTGGGATTACAGGCATGAGCCACCCTGCCCGCCCACGTCTGTTTCTTCACAGTATAAAGGCCTCACTGTCTTTGTATTACGCAGAGTACGGGGCATGATGCAAGGAAGAACACCAGGCTAGAAGGCAGAGGACATGGCCTCCTCATACCACTCACAAGCTGTGGGGTTCTGAGCCAGTTCTTTCAGCCTCTGCTATCTTCTATAAAATGGGGAGAGGAAGAGCTACTTCATAGGTGCTTGTGAGAAGTATGGAACATAGGCCCAGCAAACCTTGCTCAGAGGTAGAACACACCAAGCAACAGAAAGAATGCCACCTGGCTAACACAGGGGTGTTGGCAAGCTGTGGCCCACTGTCTGTTTTTATAAATAAAATTTTATTGGCAAACAGCCATGGCCATTTGTTTATGTAGGTCTATGGCTGCCTCCACTCTACAGTGGCAGAGTTGAGTAGTTATGCCAGAGACTGCATGACCTATAAAGCCTCAGATATTTACAATCTGGTCCTTTCCAGAAAAAAAGTTTGCCAACCTCTGGTCAAACATCAGCCAAATCCAGGTCCCTCTTCCTCCCAGTTTCATTCTGGCAACCTTTAAAAATCAGAAAATGTAAACTACCCAAAAAGCGGGCAGTACTTGCTTCCTAAAGAAACAAGAAAAGCAACTGATGTTCAAAGACTCTTCCTAATAGATGAGTTGTTTTATCATCAAAGCATGTATTCTGAGCCAAGTATAGAAGCAGATCTGTGAGCTTAACCACCGAGTGGGAGTGGGTTTTCCCGACGCAGCTACTGAAAACCTCTGAACTGGTATTAACATGTTATTGTGGCCATACCTGCTGATGTTGCCTTGAAAGCAGCTTCCTAGTGAGAGGGGTAGGCTAGGGCCGTGGTATTTAACTTGAAGCCTCATTTATCTCGTTTGGAAAAGGTAGGCAATAACACCTGCCCACAGGTTTGTGGTGAAGACGTGGCAGGCGGATGCCCACTAGAAAATGCTGCTCAAATGATATGCATTACTTTCAGGTTTCTGGGTCACAATAACCATGAGTTGGAGAATAGATTTGTTGCCACTAAGTCAGCACTCTTCACTCGTTGAGGAATTAGAAAAATTAATTTTGTGTATCCCTAAAGAAAATAACCAGCCCTAGAAATTCTTATAAGAAAGAAGTTGCTGTCAATGCATGTTTTTCTCTACATCTCTCTCTTTCTCTGAAACTAATTTATGTTTCATTCTCTAAACCTCTGACCCCATCTTCTGTTCAGAGCGAAATCTTCACTCCATCTATGCAGGGATTTATTAGAATTCACTCCAAGATGGTATCTATTCATCTTTGCATGTTTAATTATTTTCCACTTAGAACAAGAAACTGCATAAGCGCCTAGATGGTTTCTGCTGATTAATGCAAGCCATCCTCACTTCAGAAAGAGAAAAATCCCTTATGGACTTCCAGTTGTGACAAGAGAAAGGTTAAAATACATCATAACCTTGGGTGCCTTTCAATAGATTCCTCTCTGATTTCACGAAGCTCATCATTCCCTAATGTGACCCAGATAACAATGTCTAGTGGGGAAATTGAAAATATAAATGGAAATGAAGTAAAAGAATCTTCATCTAAAGAACTATGAAAAGTATTATTCTATAACTGATTGAGTGGGCCCGGAGGACTCTGTATTGGGAGGAAAAAAGTGATAACAGTCATTAAGAATCCCACTTGGTGCTATTGCATTTTTCATGTGCATGTACAATTACGGGTTTCATTATTCCACAGCCTTCCTTTGGTTAACAATAAACACAAGGCTTTCAAACCAAATATGTCACCCTGAGTTTTTAGGCAAAGACTTAAAGACAGTAGTTGTGGAGAGTCTGCTTTTATAGGGAAGGAGATGGCTTCTGCAAACATCTGTTCTGAAGGGCCTTGTGTGTTGGACACTAAACATTTATGTAAATTTTAAGAGGAGACGTTGAATTAGGCACGTGTAGCTCAAAGTGAGGTCGGATAGTATAGTATTTGAGTATCTGAGAAAAGAGAGAAAATATTACACAGCTGCAGGGGTTTGGCAGGTATTGCAAATGTGTAAGGCAGAACAACTGTGACAAAGGGAAGCGGCAGCAACTGTGGACAGTGGTGGTGGTGACGTGAGGAGCAGTAGCTTTAGTAGGGGAAGAGGAAGAGGAGAATGATTGTAATAAATAATAGCTAATATTGATATAGTTATATAGGACCTGTTGAATACTTGTATAGCTCATTTAGTATTATGATAATCCCATTGATAATCCCATCAGGTGAAATTGAGGCTGTTTGTTAACAATGAAAGGAAAAGCAGTCAAGTTTTAAAGGACCCAATCTAAAGAAATGAACCGGCTCTCCGGGTTGCATAGCTGTTAAGTGTAAGGTCGGGATGGCACCCAGGCAGGCTCCGTCTGCTGTCCTCCCTGGCACTCTCAAGCAGCGCAGCAATGGCAGTGCCCATGTTCACCAGACGGTGTAAGGACAGATGACACAGAGCTGGCACACTGTGCAGTGACTGGCAGGGAGATGCAGCAGGAGTTTCTCTCTGCAGCATGTACCCCAAATCAGAGCAGGGGCTTCATACCAAGTCTTTGTCGCTGTCCTTTGTAAACGTCTTCTCCTTCTCGTCCTCATTCTTGGTCCAGCTGTAGGAGATCATGTAGTTCATGATGGGTGGGTGGTAGATGGTCTCTGGCTGGCTCCAGGACACCTGCAGTGCCGTCTGGTTCAGAGGCTGCACCTTCATGTGGATTGGTGGAGAGCTGCAAACTAAAGATACACAGGGCCCAGCTCAGGGAGCTTTCAGAACAATGTGCCATTCAATCTGTGCCCCTAAGGACTACAGCCTCAAAAAGTTGAAAGAGTAATACAGGAAGCACCCATGCTCCCTTCTCCTGGGTCCTCTTAACACTGTGTGTGTAGAAAGAGGGCAGAACATTGTACACACACACGCACGCATGGGACACAGATGCACACACGTGCACGGAATACAGATGCACGCACGCACACACATGCACGGGACACAGATGCACACACACACGTGCACGGGACACAGATGCACATGCGCACACACACACAGAGCTGTTTTTCTGCTATGTCAGTAAACACTGCAACATTCTGACGCTTGTACCCTAGATACTCTGTCCTGCATTTCCCAAGATTGAGGACACTTTCCTATGTAACCATAATACCAGTTTCATATCAAAGAAACTAAACATGAATTCAATACTATTATCTCGTATATAGTCCATATTCAAATTTCCCCAGCTGTCTCCAAAAGATCCTTAATCAGTGTGTCCCCTTCAGCCTCATGGTCATCAGCCTTTTTTTTCATGATGGCCGTTTTGAAGAAGCCAGGCCGTTGGACTAGTGGAGTGTGCTAACTAAAACTGTAGAAAAAATCTTACTGTAAACAGGTCCGAGTGTAAATAAATAAATTTATAATGAGACTTTAAGTAATTTTAAAGCAAAGTCACATAACACGAGGATGACTTTCTCTGGAACAGCAGAACCCCGTGTAATTATCCTGACGTGGGGTGTAAGGAAAAGTCAGGCTGATTCATCTTATTCCTTGGGGCTGAGAGGTTTAAGGGACACGGTGGATCTAAATCTATTTACAGACAAACCTATGAAAGTGCTGAGACCTTAACAGGTCTAAATGAGTTATACAAATGCTCAACAGGTCCGATCTAGTCAGCTGGAAATGTGTGCTTTCTCAGAGCTGTCCAGGCCCCTGTGGCCGTGTTCCCTGCCTTGATGGAGCTGATGGTCCAGGGCAGGAGTTCTCACCCTCAGCACCCATGACCTCTTGAGCCAGACAATGCCTTACTCGTGGTGGCTGTCCTGTACCCTGTGTAGCAGTATATCTGGCCTCCACCTGCTAGATGCCAGTAGCCCTGCTCCCCATCCTCAACTTGTGACAACCAAAAATGTCTCCAGGTATTGCCAAAGGTTGCTTGCGGGGGCCAATCACCTTCAACTGAGAACCTGCACTGTAAGAGATGGAGGCTCACCAAAAAATCCCACGCGCAGAGCCAATACTGCACTCCAGGAAAAGATGGAGGGAGAGGAGGAAGAGGAAGAGGTGGCTCAGGCTTTGGCACCCAGGGAAGATGTCCTTGCGGAAGGTTCATGTAACTGAGAGCTGAGAGCTTATGGAGGTGAAGGGGGTGGGAGCTGTAAAGGGACCTGGCACGAAGGTCTGAGGGGCTGGAGCAAGGCACAGAGAAGAGAGGCAGGCAGGGCACAGGTGTCGCTGTAGTGAGAAGCCTCGGAGCCAGATTCGAGCTCTGGCCTTTCTCCCACGAGTCCTTGGACACCCCTGGAAAGAACTGAGCCCCAGAATGACGCAATCAGGTTGATGCTTCACAAAGATCCCCTGAGCTTCGGCTGAGTAGAGAAGGCCCCAGAGAAGCCAAGTGTGGAGGAGGGGGCCTGTGAGGGAGGGGCTGCAATGGCCAATTGCTGGAAGACCAGGGAGGAATGGCCGGTTCTAGAGCTTACAGTTAGGAGGTAAAATGCAGAGGCCTAGTGATGTGCCGGGTAAGGAGGGCAGGGGAGAGGGAGAGGTAGTAAGGAGGACCTTCTGGTTTGGGTGCAGGAACCGGGTAAGAAGTAGGTGGGTGTGCTGGCAGAGACAGGCCAGGGGACCGCAGCTTGGTTCTGACCCGCTGGCATCTTCCAAAGACCACCCACGCACATGCCCTGTAGCCCACCAGGAGCCAGAATTTTCTACCCAAGAGCCCCAATCCCAAGGTAGCCCTGGGGAACAGGATGGCTTTCCTGCCAGAGACGCACGGCCCAGCTTTGAGGACCTGGCTGGTGGAGAAAAGTAGATTGGTTTTGACAAGGAGGCCACCTTTTGCTCTTCAACTGCCAAAGGTGAGGTTTGCTTTGTGCAACAGAGACAGGAGGGAGGCAATAAATTAGTGAGGCACTCCCACTGCCCCGCAGAACCCCTGGGAGGCATCAGGCTGTCCGCTGCGCAAATGCCACCAAAGCAGGGACATCAAACAAAGAATCTGAAGGGAGGCTTCCACGGAGACGTGAGGGCGGAGTGACAGAACGTGGGCACTAGGTGGCGCCAACCTACTGTTCTTAAATACTCCAGCTTCTAAGTGGCTTCATAGTTTTTCAAGACAGAACATGGAGGCGGCGGGGGAAAGATCAGGAAATAGCTACACCCCCAGTGTTCCAAATACTAATAACGAACCGAGATGTACATATTGGGAAACTTCTATATCCCATAATGATGACCATGTCAGATTTCCTAACTTCTCTATCTTTTCTCACCTCCCACCATGTTCTTATTTATCTTCCTTATTCTGCAACCATTCATTCCCCTGCTCCAAATAGCAATGAATGCTGTACGGGGAAGCATCCCTCTCTGGCAGTTACATCATACCCCCATAAATAATTCTGTCACCCACATACAGATGCAACCATTCTTCTTATTTTTTGAAATTAAAATAGATGGGTTTTTCTGTGTGCATTAAGATGATTCATGTTAATATTTTTTAAAAAGGAACCCAAGTAGTACAAAAAAGTAAAAAGAAAGTTAAAAGAAAAAAATTCACCCCAAATCTCAGTGCCCAAAGAAAACGACTGTGAACATTCTAGGGCTGCAACATGCAGTTATCGCTTTATATACATGTGAAAGTACATACGCACAATTTGATGGAAATAGAATAGGATGTGGATGGCACTAGAATGGAATGATTGGTTTTGAGCTGGTGTCTCACTCTGTCACCCAGGCTGAAGTGCAGTGGCTGGATCATGGCTCACTGCAGCTTCAACCTCATGAGCTCAAGTGATCCTCCCACCTCAGCCTCCTAAGTAGCTAGGACTACAGGTGCGTACCCCCACACTTGGCTAATTTTAAATTTTTAAAATAGAGACAGGGTCTCACTATGTTGCCCATGCTGGTCTTGAACTTCTGGGCTCAAGTGATCCTCCCACTTTGGCCTCCCAAAGTACTCGAATTACAGACATGAGCCACCATGCCTGGCCCTGGAATTTTTTCTTGTTGTGTTTTACTCAACAACTCATGGATATATTTCCTCATCAATAAGTAGAGCTTAGTGTCATTGTCTTGAATGATGGTACAGAATCTCACTGTCTCAATGTATTAAAAAAATACTGAGTTAAGCTCTCAAAGGAGGTAGATCTGGCCTCACTCTAATGGGATCACCCACCAGGAAGGGAATTCTGTAACTTAACGGCCTCCAAAGATCCATGCTTATCCCTGATCCCACATCAGAGGAGGAGCATGAGGCCAGGGCTTTGCAGGCTGAGGAGCTATAGGAAGAGCAGTCTGATAAGAGGTGTCTCTTCTGCTCTCTACTCCCCATCCTGGGTAGCGGCTTTTTCTAGGTATACTGGGCCAAATTTGGAGGAGGCATTTGCAGAGTACTAGAAGGGCCTAGAATAGAGGATGGCAAACTTTTTTCTGTAAAGGGCCAGATAGTAAATATTTTCGGCTTTGCAGGTCACATGGTCTCTCATAGCCACTACTTATTCTGCCTCTGAAGCACAAAGCAGCACAGGTAATACGTAAACATGAATGAGTGTGGCTGTGCTCCAACAAAACTTTATCTATGGACACAAGTTCAACTTCATAGGATTTTCATGTGTTGCAAAATATTCTTTTGATTTTTTTCCAACTATTTAAAAATGCAGAAACCATTCTTAGCTTATGGCTACACAAAAGATGGTGGGGAGTAAGTTTAGGCCTGTGGATCAGTGCTGATCCTGGACTGAGATGGTAAGGAGAGGTCAAGCCCTTTTTTGAAACACAATTATCATCTGCACTGTATTCTTGGCACTGAATTCTGTCCCTCAGCACAGGCTGACAGGCCTGCTCCTTCACAGAGCTTAGATTCTTCCCAGCACTTACTAGTATGTGGAGTTGTATTATTGACTTCATCGACGATCTGTAATTATCTATCTCCCCCACTAGATGGAAACTCCACAAGGCTGGTGCCTTTTCTGTCTTGTCTGGTTAATTACCTTGCATCTAAGACAGTGCCTGGTACGTAGAGGGCTCTCCATCAATATTTGCTGAATGAACAAAAAGTTGATTGTACATGGAATAACATCCTTAGTCCTTCCCCTGGTCCATAGGTCCTGTGTGACATGATCCCTTCCACATCGTCAACCTCATGGCTTGCCCTCTTCTTCCTCATGGACTCATCTCTGGCCAGCCCCCACCCCAGTCCCCTTAAAGATCCGGCTTCAAGGCCGGGCGTGGTGGCTCACGCCTGTAATCCTAACATTTTGGGAGGCCATGGTGGGTGCATCGCTTGAGGCCAGGAGTTCGAGAGCAACCTGGATAACATGGCGAAACCCCGGCTCTACAAAAAGTAGAAAAATTAGCCAGGTCTGGTGGTGCACACCTATAGTCCCAGCTACTCAGGAGGCTAAGGTGGGAAGATCACTTCAACCCAGGAAGTGGAGGTTGCCGTGAGCTTTGATCATGCCACTCTGCTTCCAGCCTGGGTGACCGAGTAAGACCCTATTTCAAAAAAAAAAAAAAAAGGGAAAAGAAAAAATTCCAGCTTCAACACCCTGCTTCCCCTCTGAGGCTGATGGGCCACCCGTGTCCTCCGGTACTCTCACTGCTTCCCTCCTCACGGTGCCCATCACCCTATGCCCTCACCACCTGCCCGCCTCTGTGTCCCTCTGACTGAGCTGCAAGCATCTCCCGGGCAGGGAACAAGCTCCCTATCACTGGTACCCTTGGCAGGGGCTCGCATTTCTCTGACAGAATGAGGGACGCTGTTTTGAGCGTCCTCCAGTGAAGAGGATTCCATGTACAAAATCAGTGCCACACAATTCATTCCTGAGGTCACTGCCAGAAGCCTCAAATTTGTTGAGGATCTTGTCTCTGGTCTTTAACTCATGCCTTCTGCTAATAAGAAAAGCATTCAGTCTACAGAGGGAACAAAAACCACCGATGCTTGGCGGCTGGAGCAACGATAGAACCAGACACCCATAAAGAACTCAGGCAAGCGAACAGGCAGACACCACTGTGCCTTGTGCTTCCAAAGTTCTGCTTGCTCTTTAGGTGATGGAAACCCTTCTTTCAAACAACACCTCCCTCAAAAGTCCAAATAGGAAACAGGCAAACACAGCCAAAGAGAATTTGACAGATCAGTTTGGAAGAGCTGGTATAATAGAAAGTGTGGGCTTTGGAGCCAGACCTGTACAAATCCTGTGCCCTCATCTGTAAAATGGGTGACTAGGGTCTAGCAATTCTCTTCCTCACAAGGTTGCGGTGAGGATTACAAGGGAACGCTGTGGGTAAACCCAAAGTTGTGGGCCTCAGGCCTAATGGTGAGTATATGGACACACTGTATGTCCCACACAGTGTTAAAAAAATGGTATATTTTACATATAAATATGGGCTTTAAAATTAGGCCTGCATCCATACATGGCAGTGGTGAGCTAGAGCAGGAAAGCAACAATTTCCTTTAGAGGGGGGTGTATACTCAATTTTTTTTTGCCATAGTCCCCAACACTCCCCATTGCCTCTGCTCAGCCCACTTCCCCGGCAGCTCTCTGGCCCGCAAGGTGAGGTGAGTTTTCTACCGGTCTGAAATGAACACCAGGAGCACTCTCGAGGGCACACCACAAATGCCCAACACTTGTACTTTTCTATCTCTTCTCTATGGTCCTTGTAAACTGCACCTAACAAAGGGAGTCTGACAGACTTCTTGATATGTCCTTTTGTACCAAATTGAAGCCTTTTAGTCATGCAGGAGGTGCCACACCCGGATCTCTAAACAAATATCCCCTGTGAGGCCTCCTGACACCAGCCTTTCCCCTCTCAGGGGTCTGATTATGTTCCCACTGGGGTCTGATTGTTTCTCACAGGCATCTATGTGCTGCTCGTCACTAGCTCTGAGAATTTCTGCCTTCACTCTGAACCACCTTTAATTATGATCCCAGGCTTTGTTAAGTAATGAAGAGGCTTCTAGCAGAGCACCCAAGGTCCTCTGATTCTAAATCAATATCAAGGATATTTTCTCAGTGGTTCCACAAGTAAATAGTAGGCTCTCCTCCCCGACCCCATCCTCTTCATTTGGGCCTTTAGATAACCTAATGTGATATGCTCTGTCTGAAAGTCAGCGTCATTTCCAAGTGCCTTAAACTATCTGGAGTTAAAGGTTCCTCCAGGGGCCTTCTCCCAGCACCTGCCCCCTCGGAGTTTCACACCCGAGGCAACTAGCCAAATATTGATCAGGAGTCAAAGAGACAGCACTACTCACAAACAAAGCAATTTGGTGCAGATTCACTATTTCACAGTGCCTGTTAACACAGATGAAACTGCCGCTTCCTGGGTGGGAGGTGTTGCGACATCATATGACACACAGAGGCGGTGTCAGAGGGAACAGCTTGGCTTAAGCCAGCAGAGGACCGTGGGGGAGATGCCTCTTCCTAGGGGACTGCCTGGCCCTGGCGGGGAGAAAGATCAGGAGGCGTTTCCTCTTAACAGCAGGAGGGAACTGGTCAGGTTGAACAGAGCCCAAGCCTTGCCTTAGACTGCTTCAATGCCTGTCATTTCTTTATCACCTTCAAATATGGAATCCTTTAGGGGAAATTTCCAGAGAAATGGCCTCAGGGAGTAACTCTGTTTTTGAAGGGCTGTATCAAAGAGGTCTAGGTAAACACAGAATCCTCCTCGGCAGCCCTCACAGGATGTCAAACCTGGAATCTTGGTGCCTGGGGTTTTGCCTCCCCCATCCCTGCCCAAGAGCTCAAGACGGACAAACCACATGGAGGAAGGAACTGGGAACGACGGAGTCAAAGCAGGACCCCAGCTCCAGTGTAATGTGCATTTCCGTCTGCATCACTTCTAGCTAGAGCTGCGGCTGCCACGCCCATGCCCTGGGACTGGCTCTGTGCATTCATCTCGGATCATCCCCCCGCACATAATGCGTAACTGAATCCAAGAGCTGGGCTCCATTCTCCCCATGAAAGACGAGGACATTGGGCTTCAGAGACACCAAGCTACTGGGCTGGGCCAAGGAACCAGAGTGAGAAGAGAATGGACGACTGAAACCCAATCTGCCCGAATCTGAACCAGAGTTGGCAGGGGACTCCATGGAGCAGTCATGTATGTACTTGCCCCATACCCGTCCCATAACTGTTTTCCTATCTTCAAGATGCTAATAAAGATGTCAGGAGCATTACTCCAAGAGCTTAAAAGGGGAAAGCTGTCCCAGCAGGTAAAAAACTTCCTTCCCGTTTTAACTTGAGTGTCCTTAGGAGATCTGGATAGAATTCACCGAAGTCTGTGAACTTAGGTAGCAAAAAAGTCCACTTTTATTTTCACTAATCTCTAACTAAAATGTAGCATTTCCTTACATTTTAAATGTTGGCAACAAACCACAGTAGTGTTACAAGACTTGTGTGATAATCACCAAAAGAAATCACAAAGCGATTCCTGTCAGATTACAGTGATTACCAATACAGGTGACCCTTGAATAACACAGGTTTGAACCGCATGGGTCAATTTATAAGTGAATTTCCACCCCTGAGACAAGGCAACTAACTCTTCCTCTCCTTTCTCCTCCTCAGTCTACTCAACATGAAGATGACGAGGATGAAGACCTTTGTGATGATCCACTCCCACTTAATGAACAGTAAACACATTTTCTCTTCCTTATAATATTCTTAATAACATTTTCTTTCCTCTAGCCTACTTTATTGTGAGAATATAGCATATAATACATATTACATACAAAATATGTGTTACTCGACTGTGTATGTTACTGGTAAGGCTTTAGTATTAACTTTTCGGAGACTCGAAATTTATACTGGATATTTGATTGTGTGGACACCCCAATCTCCATGGTGTTCAGGACTCAGTTGTATTTCAAAATTTCCTTCATGTTCATCATTATTTCAACATTATGATTTTTAGATCTGCGGCTGGATCTTGTAATTTAATGCCTTCATCAAGAAGCAGATAAATTAGTACAATTTTAAAGATATTTCGAAAATATCTGAGCATAATTGGCTTCCTCTGTAATCTATTATATTTTAAGCATCTAAAACCATCAATATGAGAAGATAAGCTAAAGGAGTCCATGGCACCAAAATGGTTAAACCCATCCAGCACTAAGGAATATATAATTACATGCTTTTTAAGGAAAACGTTTTAGTAGTTACGTATAAAGGTTTAATAAGGAACCCTGACCTAAACTTGGGGAGTTGCTTAGAAAACTTACTGAGCATAGTTTGAACTGAAATCTGAACAATGAGTAGGTGTTTATAGAGGAAAGAGGAAAAAAGGAGGCTTGGGTGTGTCAGAGAGAAAAAAAACCGAGTGTACAAAGGCCCTGTGATGAGAAAACTGGGAAGGAAACTAGTGTGGCTGGTGAGCAGGGAATGAGGAGGATAGTGGCCCAAGACTAGTTCTCAAAGCTAGGAAGCACTGGAGCTGGGGTTCATCCCGGGGTGGATCTGGCTGCCAAGGTCAGAATTTGCTGGCTAGCCCGTCACCTTCTTCTGATGTGGGACCCTGGTGCAGAGTTGTCCCCAGATTCTCCTAAGTGCTAGGACAACTGCGTTCAAGTTTTAAATCCATGGTGTCTCCACTGATGCCACCTGTTACCTGCGGACTTTTCTTCTACACAATACAATGACATCTCCCTTTCCATGAACAAGCCCTGAATTACAATTCAGTTTCTCAGCAAGCAAATGAGTATTAGATGCTCTGTGTTGCAATTACCATGGAAGAAAGCAAATTTGAAAACTTGTTCTTATCCTGTTGGCTGTCTCTGCTGTGCATGTAACACAGCTACATGCTCAGAAAACAGAAACAGGCAGTATCTGGGAAAGCAGAGGCAGAAATTCAATTCTCCAGTTCAAGCATTGGTTTCGACTTCCCACATTATGTTCTCACTGACCTCTCGTACCTCCTTGGATTCTTTTTTCTACATGATATCCCTCTTCCTCTGACAGCTAAAGGCCAAGGGAGGTGTCCACGTCCTGTGCAGGAAAGAGCATTGTTCAGCTCAGCGCTAAGGGAGGTGACAAAGTTCAGGATGATGCATCTTCCCAGCCTCACTTGATAACAGCTGCGTGCATCTTGGACGCTGGGTGGAAGGCTGGATTCCATGTACCCTGCGGTCCTTCCCTCCCTTTCAACCTCATGATGCTGTGATTTCCTACTAAGAGAGCAAAGTGGACCTATCCCATTTTAACTGAGCACAGCATCCTTCCCATGTGGTGCTTCTGACCTTTTACCTTCTCCCCACGTCTTGCCGTAGCCCTAGTGAAGGGTTCCAACTGTGGAGCTAGGATGGTAAATGCCCAGTGTCCTTCCTTTATAACGATGTTTTTCTCCTGTTTCCCACTGCTGAGATAATGTTGTAGTCCCCTTTACTATGAAGAAATGGCTGGATCACCTAAACTAGAGCTCTCAAAGTGCCTTAGCAATGCAAGACTGGTATCCAAACACCATCCAAGATCTAAGATCCCATGAGCCGTTTTTATTAGTGATTCCAACAGCCATGTCAGGAAATCAACCAGTGACCCATACAGATGGCTTTAGCTGGGATTTTATGGAAATAATTGATTCTACATTATTATGATGCAAATGGTTAAGGTGCCCTCATTTGTTTTCCATCTGAGCCTTACAATAATTTCTCTTGGAAACAGGTAATCTGCTAGGCTTGGTACCTACTATGCTTAAAAGTCGTGTCCTGGCTCATGCACGGCATTCACCTGTTAACTCTGGATCTCCGCTACTTCCTGGCCACTTGCTACTCTTACTTGTTCTCTGTTCCGGCTGAGTGTGGGTGGAGTGGTAGGATGAACTCCAATGTTTGGATTCCAACCTCATTTCAATCCCCAGATGTGGCATCTGAACCAACTGGTCATTTGGTAAGGATGGCCCTATCTGGTATGGTTTCAGGGTCTCCCACACCTGGGTACTGCCCTCAGGCCAAGACTTGGTCAAGGGGACCCAAGAAACCAGGGAGCCTGTCAGTTGCATGGAGAGACCAGGTTATGGGCAGGCACTGCCCGAGAGTGGGCCCAAGTGGAATCATCGATTCAGCACATGGCAGGGACTGAGCCACCTGAGTCTCTTGGCTGCCCCTGGCAAATGGGTCCATACGCTCTGAAGAGCTTAGGCTTCGCAGCTGGTGGCTGAAAACCAAGTTTTAAACAGTCAGCACACTCCTCACCAAGAAGGCTCTTCTCTTCTGGCAAGCCTTTCCTGGTGCCAGCCTGGAAGCAAAGAATTGAATAGCTCTGTGCACTTGATAATACCTGACAGCATTTAGTCTCAGACATATAGGCAGTGCCTTCTCAGCACAGGCAGAGATTTGAAATGTGACAGCCAAGATACTCATTTCGGTCCAAGCCAGTGCTTAGGAATCACAAAACCAGTCAAGAGAGCTGCCCAGGAGTGAAGCCAGCAACCGTAACAACTACTGGCTGTGCTGAGAAGGAGTAAGAAAAGCCTGACTCAAGAGGACACCATGCGGGGCTCCCACTTCTGGGTCTTAACAGTTGTTCTTTGATTTTCAGGCTTCAGGGGCAGGGAGATGAGACTGTTTCTTATGCCCTAGGAAAGCAAGGATTCTGTCCATATTCCTGGACAGATACCTGAGGAAAAACAGCTTCAACCAACCCGTGTTTGTTTGAGGAATAATGAGTGGGATGAATGGGGAAGATAAATAGTCTGTCTCCCAGCTAGATACCTCCTATGGCTCCAACGAGAGGCACACCAATGTCTCACAGCCTCATGTTTCACAGGCTGTAAATGCTAGTTAGTGAAGAAGGGGAAGTGTGTTGTTCTGGGAGTAAGGAAGCTGTTGGCCTTTATTAATTTCCAGATTGCTGTTCAGAAGCACCATGGTGCCCACACAAGTAAACCCCACATCAGAGAAGATTTTTCTAGTGAGCAAAGAAAGGCAGAAGACAGAGGAGGTTGCTAAGTTGGACTTGAAGATCAAACTCTGTCTACCTGCCTAGAGATGGAGAGGATTAAGTAATTAGGTAATATTTATAAAGTGTGAAAACACTAGATGGCCCCTGGAGTCTGCTACCAATATCAGCTCAACCGCTCCCAAGCCATAACAGACGATTCTGCCTGAGAACATCCTGACACCAGTGCCTGACACTTTAAGTGGCTCCATTCTCTGCTTTTAGGCTGTTCCTTGAGGCAGACAGAAAAGCCCTCGCTCCATGTTTTGTTGAAATGTATGCTTCCATCCAAGGTGGCTTTTGGTTAGAGTAAAAGGTGGCTTCCCCAATCCCAGGAGCCTCTCTGATTTCAGGAAGTAGCACTGGCATGATATCCTGCTTCAGATGCCTGGCAATGCTCCCCAATAGGAGCACCCAGCCTGGGCTACATCATACATGTCCCAATTGTGCCAACTCTTTTGGTAAGAATTTTTTATTCCTGGCCACCTGGTATGTATGCGTTAGCTTAATCCATCCATGGATCCATCCATCCATCCCTCTATCTTCCCATCCATCCATGGATCCATGCATTTATCCATGCATCCATCCATCCTCCTATCCATCCATGGATCCACATTTCCATCCATCCATCCATCCATCCATCCATCCATCCATCCATCCATCCATCCATCCATCTATCCATCCATCCATCCACCCACCCAACAACATATCCAATCCAGTATTTACTGAGGAGTCAATGGTGACCATAATAAAAACAGAGAAAAGGAAAACAGTCTCAACCCTCATGGAGCTTATGGGGTAGTGAGAGAGCTGGATATTAGGGAAAAAAATCACATATCACATAATCAGATGTAAAATCCAACTGTAGTAAGTACTATAAGGAAAGGTACTGGTGCCCTAAAACAAGTGGCTGGGTCAAGGCAGTCAGGAAACTTCCTTGGGGAAGGGACCCTTGAGCTGTGTTGTGAAGGCTGAGGAGGGGTCAGTTAGGCACTGAGGTGGGACAAGGGCCTTCCAGGTAGAGGGAACAGCCTGCTGGGACTACAGAATGGCTGCTGGACTGAAGTGTAGGATGCCAAGGGAAGGAAAGTACAAGATGGGGCTGGGGAGGGGGACAGGACTTGGTGTGTGGACCACCTTAAGGATTATACATTTCATTAGAAAGGTTTCAACAAATTCAAACAGCCTGGCTTCACATTTCTAACAGGAAGAGGGCATGGCACCCTTATTCCGAAATACATTCTCCAATGATTATGTCACATATAACAGGTTGTCCTGGGCATACAAAGAAGCTACTGCTGACCTACAGATAAGAAGATACAATTATTTGCCGAGTAATTTCCATGTCCAAGATCCCGCACTATCAGTCTCATTTAAAAGGCCACTGGCTGAGGAAGAGAGTGTGTGATTATTGTATTTTATTACTATTATTTTTTGAGACAGGGTCTCACTGTGTCACCCAGGCTGGAGTGCAGTGGGCATGATCACGGCTCACTACAGCCTCAAACCCCCTGGGCTGAAGCGATCTTTCTGCCTTAGCCTCTTGAGTAGCTTAGGGACTACAGGTGTGTGCTACCAAGCCCAGCTAAAAAAAAAAATTAAAAAAAAAAAATTTTTTTTTTTTGTTTTTTTCTTGGTAGAGATGGGGTCTCACTGTTGCCCAAGCTGGTCAGGAACTGCTGGTCTCAAGTGATCCTCCCGCCTTGGCCTCCCAAAGTGTTGGGATTACAGGTGTGAGCCACTGGGCTCTGCCTTATTATCTCTATTTTAGAGGCAAGGAAATAGAAGCTTAGATATTAGCTTGAACAAGGTCACAAACGAGTGAATGGTTTCTAGGATTTGAGTCTAGGTTTGCTTGAATCCCAAGTCTGTATTCTAACACTGCCTTATCCTATCTTATTATTTATTCATTCATTCACTTAGCAATGACTGTGCACCTACTATGTACCAGGTACTATGTTAGGCCCTTCTGATCCAAGAATGCACAAGATCTTTTGCCTATATGGCCCCACGGTGCAGATCAAGTGGGTGCAGGACTCTCAGGACTAACCCTGTGACCAGTAACCTATGCGCTGAGCACCCAAGATAACCTGACAAAATAGATAAAAGCCAAGCAGATAAAGACTGAGCCCAGTGATTACTTTCAGGAAAGTAAGAGCACCCGATTCCCACAAGTATGTTTAGTTTTAAAGTTCCTTCATTCAGGGAAGGAGTAATAAGCTGTGTTGTTCAAGTCACCTGATGACATCCAGAACACAGAGGCACCACTTGCAGGTTCTTGTGGAAGATGGCAGTCCTTGGACGATGGAAAGAACACTGTATGTGGACATAAGAGGATCTTGGCTCACATCTCAGGTCTGCCACTTCCTGGCTGAGAGGCTTTGAATGATTCACTTACCCTCTCTGAACGTTAGACCCCTCACTTGTTAAAGAGAAACAATACTACTACATTTCTCTCTTTGTTCACCCTACCCATCCCTCCATCCAAACTGTTAGTAAATCCCCAAAGTTCTCCTCCAAAGTCCATCCCTAATGATCACTTATACCTTTACTATGATCATCCTCATCCAACCTGTGATATTTCCATCAGTCTCTTGCAGGTCCTGCAGACTCCAGTGCAAGTCCTCTGCAAGCATTATTCACACAACAGCCAGAGTGATAAGTTTATAGACTGTTGTGATTATTCCAGAGTCCTGTTTAAAACCCCGCAGAGGCTTCCCATTGCTGTAAGATCTTAACTCCTAACAATTTAACTCTACCAAAAGAAGTCTTTGTCAGAGTTGCTCTTGCCTACTTCTCCAGCCTCTTCTCTCTGATCTTGCTTCCCCTTTGTTTACCTTGCTCTGGGTTGGATCCCATGCTTCAGGGCCCTTGCAAATGACCTGCTTCTCCAGATCTCTACAGGGCTGGCTCTCTGTCCTCACCTGCCTTATCCCAAGACAGGCTCCTCCCCACGACCTCACCACACGCCACCACTCTTAGCACATGACTTGATTTGATTCCCTTTGGGACAACATTGAAGCCTATCATCAGTGGACGTGTTTATTTATTTCTCCCTTCTAGAATGTACACTCCATGATGAGGGACCAACGCTTGTTCAACTTTACTTCTAGTGCCTAGAACTTGTTTATAGTAGATGGTCAATAAATATTTAATGGATGAAAAGCGAATCCTGGCAGAGGTTGTTTTGAGGATTAAATAAAACAACTATGAATAGAAAACGATAGCACAGCATCTAGCGCACAAAAACCTCTTCCCAGACTTTCTGTTTCTTTTATTTTTAAGAGATGTAGGCTTACTATGTTGCCCAGGCTGGCCTCAAACTCCTGGGCTCAAGTGATCCGCTTGCCTCTACCTCCCAAGAAGCTGGGACTACTGGCGTGTGCCACAGCACCCGGCTCTCTTGCTTGCCTTTCTAACCACGGGTGTTTCAGGCACCACTCTTAGAGTCAATGAGCTTTTCAAAGCTGGACAAAAATGTCTGACATATGAAAAGACATTTACTAGCTATAACAATTGAAACAAAATATTTAATGCTACATTAAAAGTCTATAAAATATCAACATTATGTCAACCAATCAAATGCAACTTAACACCAACTCACATATTTACATAAACTTAAGAGTAATCATGAAATGTCTGAGCATTTAAAAACGTTGGATATAACATGGCAGGACCTTCAAAATATGAGAGTCTAGGATGTTCCAAGGGTCTTGAAACAGACCTGCTTTTTTGGTCTTCTTTCTTAAACACTCAAGGTTAAAAAAGAATGACAATTGAAAATTATTTTTGAAAGAAGGGGGTTAAAAACTCTCCACAGGAGCTGCATGAAAAATGTGTTTTTCTTAACACTTTCCTATGCTAAAAGTTTCTGGCTGTAACAAGATAACTTTCTGGAAGAGTTTCTGGGAGGGCAGCTGCTTGCAAGGGCATTAAGTGTTCATATCGGAGCTTCTTTTAATAAGATAAGTAATTTAAGCTCATTAATCTGGTGAGTAGAAATGATTAACCTGAAAATAGAACAACATTAATATTTTCTCCCAAAATAGCAGAAAACCGTGATTTCACTGTCAAACTCTTTTTTAAAGCAATCATGGATTTACTTCTTTGTTTGCTAATTTGGATAGAAAATGTGACCCTCTTTCTCAATGTACTGATTTTAAATAGGCTAGTTACTCAGGCTTCCTTGCGCCGTGGTGTATGTCCTTTAAAACTGCTTTTAACCAAAACAGGAAGCAATGTTTGCATTGAAAACATAGCTAAAAAAGAGATCCCTCCATCAGCAGAGGCAAAAAAACATTCACCAAAAAAACACGACATTGGCTTAGGAGCCCAGAGGTTAAGTACGCAGTCCGGTGTCCTCTCCATTTCCTTTGCTTTTATTACATTATACAGTGTCATTTTAATTAAGCCATCAAATCAAATTATCAGATCAAGTGGTTTTGATTCCACTGTGGTTTGAACAGGTTTGGTTAAATTAATAAACCATATGTTTCATGTTGTTGGAAGGAAAGTTATTTTTCTCTGTTCACTGTTCCAAAAGTCTTCACAATAGACAGTATTCAGCACTTAATCACTGAATGCTCTCCCATGTGCCCAGGACGTGTTGCAGAATAACTGAAATGACAGCCCATTAAATCCTAAAGTCTGTCCAAGTTATTTACTGACAAAGGGCAGAGAGGCAAATCGCATGTCCCTTGAAGAATCCACCTAGCCTAAATATTGTTTCCATTTACTGGAACTAAAGCTTTATTATTTTTTATCGACGACATCCATATAGCAGTCTTTCTTCAGCAACAATACAATATTAAGATGACTTTCCCCCCATTCCTTTCTTAAGGGGCCCTGCCTCTTGTGCTTGGCACTGAAAGGCTGGATTCTGTATTCTCTATTCCAGGATGTCCAATCATCCTGACAAAATATGAGTGCATGAACACAGGCCCCCACCACTGGCTGCCTCAAGTTCAAAATCATAGCCAGGGGAACAGGGGAGGAGGAGAGCTATATTCAGTCAATTGAGGCTCTGGTTATCCCTCTGATGTGAAAGGTGACCGGGTGTTAAAGTGAATTGGTAAGTGGGCGGTTACCAAGTTAATAAATCTCTGGTTGGTCCTAGGGTCTTTCAGTGGAATGGAAACACAGATCCAACACATTCACAGTATCTTGAAGACAGAAAATATGTATCTTACAACAAGTCTATGATTAACCAGTTTAGGTTTCTCCAACTCAGTTTAAGCTACTCCCTAAAGTGGGGGTTAGTAAACTACAGTCCCAAGGCCAGCTCTGGTCTGCCATCTTTTTTTGTAAATAAAGGTTTACTGCAAGACATTTTCTACACTCATTTACATATCATCTGCAGGTGTCTTCCTGCTATACTGGTAGAATTGAGTACACTCGGCACTTATATCCACGGGTTCTGCATGCGTGGGTTCAACCAACCACAGATCAAAAATATTTGGAAGGAAAAAAAAAACAATAAAAACCAGCAATATAACAATAAAAAACAGTACAAATAAAAACCAGCAAACAACTATTTAAATGGCATTTACATTGCATTAATATTATAAGTACTCTAGAAATATTTTAAAGTATACTGGAGGATGTGTTTAGGTTATGTGCAAATACAACACCATTTTATATAAGGGAGTTGAGCATCCAAGGATATTGGTGTCCGTAGGGGTCCTGGAACCAATGTCCCACAAATACCCAGGATTTAACAGAGACCATATGGCCCACAAAGCCAAAAACATTTACTATCTGGCCCTCAACCAAAAAAGGTAAATGACTCCTGCCTTATGTAATTAATTTATTTTTCCTTCTTCCATGACAACAGCCTGATAAATGCATAAAACATCATAGCTTTCCTGGGCATTGAAAGCTTCCAATAATTATCAGATAGAGAATACCAATTAGGCAGGCTTTGTTGTTTTTGAATTACCTGACGATTACAGAATACCACTCCTTCTCTTTTTAAAACTGTTTTTCACAGAAGAGTAGAGGAAGGAAAAGGACTTGTTCCGTCCTTTGGCTCTTTCCTGCTAACATCTCTAAGGTCAATAATCTAAGTCTTCCAGGCTGTCTGATGATGTGTAGGCCATCTTTTGGCCTATAGTGCTGCTGAGTTACCTGAGTCTTGTTAGGGAAAAAAAAGGAGGAACATTTGGTCATGTGGGCTCTGGTTCCATGACATGTGCATTTAAAAACAAACAGGGACATCATCAGTCATTAGGGAGATGGAAATCAGAACTATAAAGAGATACAACCTCATATTCACTAGGTTGGCGAAAATAAAAGAGATGCACAATAACAAGTGCTGGAGAGGGCATGGAGAAATTGAAACGCTCATACACTGTTGAAGGGAATGTAAACTGATGCCACCACTTTGGAAAATAGTTTGATAGTTCCTCAAAACCGTAAACAGAAAGTTACCATATGACCCAACAATGCTATTCCTAGGTTTACACCTAAAAGACTTGAAAATGTATATTTACACAAAAACTTGGATACGGATGTTCACAAAAGCATTATTCATAACAGCCAACAGGGGGAAGAAACTCAATGTCCATTAATTGATAAATGGATAAACAAAATATGGCACCTCCACATATTATGTGCTATATTACTTGGCCATAAAATAGAATTAAATTCTGATATGTACCCCCCCCCAATACAGATGAACCTTGAAAGTATTAGGCTAAGTGAAAAAAGTCATATATGATCCATTTACATAAAATGTCCAGAATAGACAAATTCATAGAGACAAAAGGTACGTTAGTGGTTGCCTAGCCCTAGAGAGAGGGAGATACAGAGCAGAAGAAGAGAAGGAGAATGGGAGTGGTTGCTATAGATGGAGTTTCTTTTTGGGGTGATGAAAATGTTCCAGAAATAAATGGTAGAAATGGTTGCATGACTTTGTGACTACAGTAAAAACTACTGATGTGTACGCTTTAAAGAATGAATTTCATGGTATGTGAATTCAATCTCAATAAAGCTGTTATTTAAAAAAATAGGGACACTATTCAGCAATACAAAAAAATGACCTACTGATACATGTCAAACCTGGATAAATGTTAAAATCATTACCACCAAGTGAAAGACAAAACCAGACCTGAGGTTGCCTGGGGTTGAGGGCAGGAGAAATAATTGACTGCAAATGGGCAGGAAGGAACTTTCTGTGGTGATGAAAATGTTCTAAAACTGGACTGCAGTGATGGCTGCACAAGTATAAATTTACTAAAATTATCAAATTATACATTTACCATAGCTGTATATTATGGTATGTAAATTATGCCTTTAAAAAATGCTGTAAAAATAGGAAAATTTCCTAAACTGCTGGCAGAAGTGTAAAGTGGTATATACAATCACTTTGGGAAGCCATTTGGCAGTCTCTAACCAAACCTGAAAATATGTGTACTCTAGGATGCTGCCATTTTACTCCTGGGTGTATGCCCAATAGAGATATGTCCACATATTCATTAAAAGGCAGGTTCAAGAATTTTCATAATCACCCAGACTTGAACATAATCTACATATTCATGTATACTGAAATGGATAAATATATTCAGGTATAATCACACAATAGGATTTAGCAATACAGAAGAACAAACTACAAGTACAGGCAACAACAGAGAGGATGCTTAAAATTACTGTAGAGCAACAGAAGCAAGACACAAAAGAGGACATACTGAATGATTCTATCTTTATGAAATTTATTACACAGGCAAAGTGAATTTCTGGAAGAGGTTACCCTTGGGAACAGAGAGTGATTAGGAAGGGGAATGAGCAGGGAGTCCTGAGATCCTAGATGGGAGTGTCTTGATCTGGGTGCTTGTTACTCAGGTGTGCTCAGGTTGTGGAAATTCATCAAGCTGTGCACGTGTTACAGGTACTGCACTTTTCTGTATATGTAGCTCTCCAATAATACGTTAAACACACAAATAGGACTGCAGCTAGATCCCGCTCTCTCTTTGGCTCTAAAAATATCAGAAAACCTTTTAATACTCCCATGTCTTAAAGAGTCAGCGATGAGCATATGATAATTCAAATAAACCTAGTAGAATGACGAATGAATTTGCCATATTTAAGGACGGTTCTGTCGTTGTGGTCAAATTCAGAGAAGGCCTGTTCAGTGGAAGATCCTGCCCACTTCGACAATTTAACACAATGGAAACCATTATCTTCCCTAGCTTTCTTGGATAATAAAGGCCATGCATTTGCTCTGTACAGCTGATATATCATATGCTCCGCCCATTTTTCAGGAAAGAGCTTATCTGTCACCATCTCAGTAGTTCTGAGCTACCAGATCGTGCACTCACTTGTGATATGAATTCCTCACCCCCACAATCCATGTCCTCTGCATATAACTCTCACAAAATCCCCAGGAGACCTGCTTTTCTCAGTCAAGTTCTCTTGGGAGAAAGCTTTCTAGTTGGGTTATTTTCTTTATTTTTTTTAGCTAGGTTAAAAAAAAAAAAAAATTAGTTCATGTGAGGTTTTCCATGGCAGCCCAACCTAAGATATTTCACAGGTTTGTCAGCTTCTTAATTCTCCCATTGTTCCCAGAGAATGATGCCCTCGACAATCTATTGTCCCCAAATTACTTGAATCTCAAGCCTTTCTCAGGGAACCTGGTCTGACTCACTTCTCCTCACTAACCTCAAACAAAATCACACAGACAGGAAGGAAATGCTCCCATTCTTAAACTCCCTCTCCTCTTCTTTTAGCTCCTTTTCAGAAACATAAGCCTAGAAAATGGGCTCATTATTATCATCAAAGTGCATGTCACTGCAGTTACCTGTGGAATAGAATCCCACTCCCCCTGTTCCTACAAAGTCCATATGCCAATAAACTGTTCCCTTTTGTTAGGGGTGGGGGCACTCTTGAAAGAAAACCTTTCCACATAACGTACGACACTAACAATAGCCCAGTCTACTTCCAGTGTTGATAAATGACACAAGCTCTCCCTTTATTGCCCAAGCTCATAATCTTGAAGAAGGATAGCAATGGGTTGGGAAATATCCCTTTTTGCACCAGAAGAAAATTCCTTCTTTTTCCTTCCTCCCTTCCAAGTAATAGGGCTTTGATCAGCCTTGCTCCCCTCAGCATTTCCGGAGCTCTGTAACACAATTATGTGTTACACCTGAGAGGAGAGGTGTGCGGGTAGAACCAGACATTCTAATTTCCTGGGAGAGTAATTCATATTCACTTCACATGAGGAAGTAGAGATGGAAAAGACTGAGATGCCTGAAAATGATAAACTTATGCGTATCAGATATGGGGGTTAAACTGTTGAATAAAGGTTAGAAAAATTTGCAAGTGATTTCCAGTAGGGGGTGAGGCTGGCGTGGGAGTTCTTGCCTGGGGTGGATGGTAGTAAGACTGCTATATACTAGGGTGTTGGGAGCAATTCAAAGGTCCTGATGATATGGACAGGAGACAGAGAAATACTCACCAGAAGAGGGCAGTTCCCCAGCAACAGTCCCACCCTCAAGCCTAGAGACCCTTGGCCCTAAGTGAAAACAGACATTCCTGTTTTCATGACCAAAAGTTGCCTTTTGGCCCACCATACCCCGCTATCCTGTACCCATATAAACCCCAGACCCCAGGCTCCAGAAGCAGACAAGGGGAATGAACAGAAGAGAGAAGAACAGCAGAACGGCATGGTAGGGAGAAGAGAAGGAGCATCTGAATGTCAAGGGACAATCAGAGAGGAGATTGGCCACTAAATGGCCAAACTCCATCATCTTCTCACTCAATACCCCTTCTAGCTCCTGATACATCCTGCTGAGAGCCACCTCCACCACTCAATAAAACCCCCACATTCATTCTTCAAGTCCATGTGCGACCTGATTCTTCCTGGACGCTGGACAAGGACCTGCGTACCAAGAGGTCACTGAGCTGGTTAACACTTAAGCTGTCCACAGACAGCAAGGCTGCAAGAGCCCGCTGTAACACATGCCCACTTGGGCTTCAGGAGTCACAGACAACAACCCTAGTGCCACAGCCCCAAGGAACTCGCCCTGGCTCCTGTACCTGCCCGTCTGTGTGCTCCCCCTCCCATAAGGTGTCTGAGAAGCGAATGGTGACCGAACAGATGAGCCACGTTCCTGTTGCATGTCCTTCAAAGGCCGGGGGGACGGTCAGGGAACTCTCCCGTTTCACTGATATCTGAACTCAGAGATAAACTCCTGATCAACAGGGAAACACGTAAAAAGTAAGACACTTTCAAAAAGCTTTCTCTAGACATTGCTATAAGTTTTGAAGCTACCAGGCAGAAATGCAGACAGAATTATCTATTATTGGTCAAAAGGGCAATTTCTATCATACCTATTTAACAGAAGTTATTCCCACACCTGCTCCTATTTTTCAGCCAGACAAGCTCCCTTTAGCAGAGAAACATATGCACTTAACACCAAGTCTCAATTCCTGCCTGGCTTTGAATTCCTTTTAATTTAAAGTAATTTATGATAAGGAATCTTCCTCTGGGTAAGGCACTTAATCCAAATATACCTTTAGAGGCTTCTGTCCCCAGTGGGTTTTCTAAGAAGTCTGTCATGTCGTGGTTCCAGGCATCACGGACGGCGGACTTGGACACCACCCTGTCATGCAGACGCTGCTGTGGTCGAAAGTTATTTCTCAGATACTCCACCGACTTGACATGGTCTTGCTGCTCCGTGGTGAAGATGGAATAAAAAGCCTCAAGCTGAATGGAGAACCAGAGAGGGGAGGAAAAAACAAAACAAAACAAAACAAAAACCATCAATTAGAAAACCGATTTGGTCCAAAGCAGGTGGAGGTGATAAGAGCACGAAATGGTAGGAAGTGCCCGATACCAGGGTTGCTAAACCCAGCAGGACTTGGGTTGCATTCTGGAAACACTGCCAACAGGCTCATCTGGCTGTGGTTTCTGTCCTGCCAACTAACCAGGAAAACACTTCATTTGAGGGCTGTACCACACTCTGAGTTTGTGCCTCCCATGAGAGAGTCTCAGTCTTCCTGCAGTGCCCTGCTGGAAAGGCCTTTAGCATTCTAGGAAGAAGCATAGGGTCACGGTGATACTGTTATGTCCCGGAGCCAGACGGCCTGGGTATGAATACTAACTCCATCGCCTACCCACTCTGTGACCTGAACAAGCTGCTTAACCTGAGCCACCATTTTTCCTCAATAAAATGGTGATAATCATAACAATATTTACCCAAAAGGATTTTTGTCAACATTAAGTGCTGACAAAATATTTAATCCAAGTACAGTGCTTAAACCAGTTCCTAGCATATCATAAGAGCTTCATAAATATTAGGGATTTAATTCTTGGCATCTTCCGACATACTAGTGATCAAGTTTGGCAAAGTCACCAAGTCACTAAATGTGTGACTTGCAAGTCAAACTGCCTACGTTCAACATTTACCAGATGGGTAATCAGAGACAAACTATTCAAGTTTTCTGTAACTCAAGTATCCACAACTGTAAAACACGTAATAATACTTACCTTATAAAGTTGTTAGAAGTATTAAAATATATGTAAAGTGCTTAGTACACAGTTAAGTCCTCAATTAAGGTTAGCTGCTATCATTATTATTAATATTATTAAGAAACATTACTTACAAGACTGCCAATCTAACTTTTATGGAAAGTAAAAGAAAAATATCAGGGTGCCCAAATCATATTTCTATTATCAAAAGAGATTCTTTGGGCCAAGTGTGGTGACTGATGCCTATAGTTCCAACACTTTGGGAGGCTGAGGTGGAAGATCGCTTGAACCCAGGAGTTCAAGAGTAGCTGGGACAATGAGACCCTGCCTATACAAAAAATACAAGAATCAGCTGGGCATGGTGGTGCATGCCTGCAGTCACAGTTTCTTGGGAGGCTGAGGTGAGAGGGTTGCTTGAGGCTGGGAGTTGCAGGCTGCAGTGCGCTATGATTGCCCCACTGCACTCCAGCCTGGGTGACAGAGTAACACTCTGTCTCAAAAACAGAAAAAACAAAAAAGGGATTTTTGTGTGTGTGTGTGGCCTTCAACATTGTGATCATCAAAAACAGCAATTCTGGCCAGGCCCAGTGGTTCATGCCTGAAATCCCAGCCCTTTGGGAGGCCAAGGTGGATGGATCACTTGAGGTCAGGAGTTCAACACCAGCCTGGCCAACATGGTGAAACCCTGTCTCTACTAAAAATACAAAAATTAGCCAGGCATAATTGTGCATGCCTGTAATTCCAGCTACTCGGGAGGCTGAGGCACAAGAATTGCTTGAACCTGGGAGGTGGAGGCTGCAGTGAGCTGAGATTGTGCCACTGCACTCCAGCCTAGGTGATGGAATGAGACTCTGTCTCAAAAAAATAATAACATTTTTTTAAAAACTAAAAAAGGTAATTCTATTACATATGAGGAATGGAATAGCGACTGAGTGACAAAGACTTGTCCTCAACAGGACACAAAGTTATTCTTGTCACCGAAAAACAAAAACAAAAAACTGTAATTTGAAATATGCAGCCACCAAAAATACTAATAGGAGAAGAAAATAGAATGAAGAGAAAAGCTGAATGAACTGTTTCTGGCCCATCTGGATCCTCCGGTGCCAAATAAGACTGCTTTCTGCAGGAGACATGGCCGAATGGTGCTAGAAAGATGCTCTCCATGCACTGTCTAGGCTTCAGGGAACCAGAAGGCAGTTAACACTAATGTGGAAAATAAGAAAGGGAAATCACTATCTGGGTTTCGGCAAATTCTAGGTGGTCATCCTGAAGCCTGGAACTAACCCCCACTATTTCTCAAACAGCCTCAGAGAATGACACAGAAAATGACCTGCTTCCAGTCTGCCCTCTCTTTGCATGAGAAAGCGATGAACTGAGGTAGTGATATTAGCCATGCAAAAATCATTTAAGTATATGAATTCACCTATCATTCTACCTCCCCTCCAATCCCACAGCTTATGTAAAATGATAGTAAACTATGGAATTTTTTCTGCCTTTTACATAGAACCAGGATGGATTCACGACCAGCCTAAAAGCCAAAGCAGCCTATTACTCTTGTATTACTTCAATTCTCTGTGAGTTACTTTACCTTCTCATAAAAACTCATAGTGTCTCTAGGTAGAATCTGCCTGCCTTCCCATTCTTTCTGCTACTCCTTCTTTATTTACAGCAAAGGAAAGGCAAGACATGACAGAAAAATTAGGAAAATTGGATTGATTACTTTGTCCAAATGTGAGTCACTCAAATGAAGACAACTAAAGATGTTGAAAAATCACCTCCACCTCGTGACATGAACTCTCTTGATAGGACTACCAAAGTCTGAACTGAATGCATCAAATGTGAGAGCAGGTTTCTGATTTTCTCAGAGAAAATAACTTCTTAAAATTATATGAGAAGGTATTAACAAAGACCCTCTGGAGACAGCCCAGAAAAAGACCAATCAAAATGATTAAAAAGATGGAGAATAAATCCTGTGAGGAAAGGTTAAAGGAAGTGGAACTGTTTAGCCTGAAGAAAAGGTGAGTAAGGAGTAATTTCATAAAGCCCCTCATATGTGGAAGAAGTTGACCAGCTCTTCTCCGTGTCCAGAGAAGTCCAAATAAAAGGAAATTGGCTTAAATTAAAGGCTTAGAGACGTGAGTTTAATAGAGAGAGACATTCCTTAACTTTCAGGATGACTTTTTAGAGAAACGGACTGGGCTGCCATACATCGTGAATTAGACCGGAAATTTTCCGGAAGAGACAGCCATCTGTCCCAAAATAGTTTAATCTCTGAGATGCCAGAAAAGAATGGCCTGGAAAACTGTCTCAGCAATACGACTCTGAAGTTTGTTTATTCTATAGAATACTTGCTTCTTTCATAGCCAGCATTAAATTCTCCTAAAAAGTTTATTTCTGAAGCCTCCGGAAAGAACAAGCCACATAACTCTAAAAATGAGGCAGGTTCTGAATTTAACACAAAAATGCTTTCACTTAAATTGCTCTTACAGCTTAATGACATGCTATGGTTTAAAAGCATGGCGGCTTCCTTGTTATTAACTTAACTTGCCCCAAGATTTTGAAGAAAGGATGTGATGGTTCTGGGAGTGAACTGATGACCTGAACGATATTATATTGTCAACTGGATCACAGTTGCTCTTGACAGTCATACAAAAGAGGGAAAGCAGCACAAGCTTAGCACACTGATCAAATGTCCTTCCGTGGGTTGGCGGCATTCACTAAAACCCTGTCATTTTTCTAAGTTAAATGAAATTCGCCAGTGGCCTGTCTCTTTGGTAACTGGCATGCTTGGCCAATGAGTTAAAAACCTCCAGGAGTCTTGGATTGGTGAGAGGAGTCTACATTTCTCACTTTGGCAAGTGGGCTGTGATGAAATCTACTGATACCTCATTACATGGCAACTTCAGTCTGTCTCTGGACCCCAACCCTTGCCTTGGACCTCCACTTTGTTTGATTCCAAAAGGTGCCATAAGCCCACCATGAGAAAGTGTCCCCTAGAGTTGTGCAACATGGAAGTCATGCTGGAGCCATAGAACAAATCATACAGACAATGTTGTGTCTTTCTGGGCCTTTGACTGGTCCATATGTTTGGTGCGTAATTTGTTCTACTTTTCTAGATCTGGTTAACAGCTAAACAGTGATCCTTGAAAAATATATATGAGATCACGTCATGCCTCTGTTCAATACTTTTTGACAGCCTCCCATCCTTAATGGTGGGGCCCTTTTGATCTGGCCTATGCCTAATTCTCCAAATTCAAAACCCTTACCCCTGCTAACCTGGGTACAAAATCCTGTTTTTAAACCCTACTTGCTAAATGTGTGACCTTGGTCAAATTATTTAATCTTTCTGTGCCTCAGTGTCTTTATTTGTACAATGGAGGTAACAGCACTACTTCCTTCTTGTGGTTTTTGTAACTATTCAATGAATTGTGATATCTGAAGTATTTGGAATAATTCGTGGCACACAGCAAGTGCTCGGTAAGTACTATCACTACTATGATTATTATTTTATGAGGACTGTGGTAACTACAACTGTACTCTAAGCTTATGACAACTGTAAAATGCTCTATCAACCTTCCCTTCCTTATCCCCCTTGTATTTATCAAACCTACTACATGCCAGGTACTTCTTTAAGTACTTTACAGACATTATTTTGGTTTCCAACTTCTTTTTAGCTTAAAGTAACGACATTAAAGTAGCATTACAAGAACACTCTTATATCATGAACACTAGCAGGCAATATTTACTGGGTGCTTATTACACGCAAGGCATTGTGCTGAGACTGGTATGTGCTTTCTCTCACTTAATCCACAGAAATCCCATGAGGCTGCTGGTAGTATAACGATTAATAGCAGTATTAGTATTAATGTTACTGACTAGTAAGGAAATTGGGCTTAGAGGCATTGAGTAACTTGCCCAAGGTCACTGATATGGTTTGGATCTGTGTCCCCACCTAAATCTCATGTGGAATTGTAATCCTCAATGCTGGAGGAGGGGCCTGGCGGGAGGTGACTGGATCATGGGGGCGGAATTCCCCCTTGCTGTTCCCGTGACAGTGAGTTAGTTCTCACAAGATCTGGTTATTTAAAATTGTGTAGCACCTCCCCTTTCTCTCTGTTCCTCCTTCTCTAGCCATGTAATGCACGCCTGCTTCCCGTCTGCCACAACTGTAAGTTTCCTGAGGCCTTCCCAGTCATGACTCCTGTACAGCCAATTAAACCTCTTTTCTAATAAATTACCCAGTCTCAGGTAGTTCTTTACAGCAATGTGAAAATGGACTAATGCAGGCACGGGAACCAAGAGGTGAAATGAGGCTTAGAATAGCAGGTCTGTTTGACTCTATTTTGTATGCTCTCAGCTACTTCATGCCACAGGCATAAGAGGCCTTAACATTATCCACTGAGTCACACTGCAGTGGAGAAATGGATGCAGTTTTAGAAGTCCTGAAACAATTCCCTTTAGCTAACCCCAAAGCCAGTTCCACACAGGGCACCCTGCATCAGCAACATAAATCTATCTATCTTCACCCTTTTGCACTCTGAATAGAAACTGCCAATGGCCCAACACAGAAAGAACGGGGAGGCATGAACAAGATAGCAGGCCCAAGGAGAAAATCCTGTCCACCTCCCAAAGCCCTCACTTTTCTTGGCTGATCCTGCCACAGTAGGGTAATAAACACACTTGGAATTATCTCGACTTTAATACAACTAATGAAGTCTTTATCATTTAGTAAAAATAAATGAAAGTTTTTATTTCTATAATATTAAATTGACTCTTAAACTTTTGAAGTGAATGTGTAAAACATTTCTTTCTTTTATCCCTGCTTGGGGATTTGTAATTGCAGTTTAACTGGTGCCGTTTCAAGAACAATTTTAACCTTGAATTGCAAATGTGTTGGCTGGAAGTGTATATAAATCATTTCAACTTAGTTTTTATTATAAAAGTATTACAGAGAATAATTAGTTTTTAATCTGTCGGTTTGAATCAAAGGCAAGTTGAAATCTATTCATGCCATTCTTGTGTAGCAAGAGCTCCTGTCCACAAGACTTGGGCAGGGCATCATTGTGGATGAAAGGGAGAAGTGAGAGAAAACCAAAAGTAATATAATTATGAGCCATTAAAAGGCTGATATGCACAACAGTTTAAGGGATGGGCATATAATGGTAATTAAACAAAACCAGAATTCATTATTAGCACAGTAAGGAAACCAAGGATACTAACTAGGAACTGGAAAAATCTCACCTAAGGTCATGGAGATTATTTTAGCTTCACCATACATTTGAGGTATGACAGGGCAGGTCCTATTTGTTGCCTCGTTATTAAACAAGACAATGATAATGGAATATTAAATTCCCGGTAGCCTGGAGCATCCAAAATTTTACTTACTGAACCACAGCTGCAAACATAAAATCTAAGAACAGCTAGCTAAATGCAGGGCCATGCCCCTCCTGCGGCTACAGTCAGTTTTGCATGAAGGTGATTATAGAAAGGGCTTTATAGAAAGAAAAGGACTTAACCATAATTAACAAAGAAAGCCATCTCTTTTGGATTAATGATGGCATCTTCACCCCATCATTTAAAAACCTCCTTCATTCACATGCACTGCATGTCATGTGTTGAAATAGAAACGTTCTGAATTAAGTGACTCACCAGTTGTCGTGGCCTTAAGATAAACCTTACAGCTGTGACAGCCAGTAGCCACATGTGGCTATTCCATTAGAAATATGGCTAGCCCTACATTTGCAGTGATAATATTTTGGATACATATTCGATTAAATAAACTATACTATTAAAATTAATTTCACTTGTTTCTCTTTACATTTTTTAACATGATCACTACAACATTTTAAATGATGTGGTTTTCCTTCTACCAGACAGTCCTGCTTTAGAGGTTTGGTGATCATTTAATACCGCAACAACAACAACAACAAAGACGCCTAATATCTCCCAAGCACTTCCTGTGATGCCAGGTCCTAGTCTAAGCATTTTATACATATTCCATCATTTAATCTTTATTGTGACTCCATGAGGTGGGGGTTATTATCATCATGTTACAGATGAGAAAACCGAGGCACCAAATAGTAGAGTACTTGAGTAATCTGGCCGAAGAACAAAGTCATAAATGGAACCCAGGCAGTTCGCCTCCAAAGCACACAGTCTTAACTTCAAAGAGCTGCTCTACTCTTTCTGACAGATACCTTTGGTTAAAAAAGGGTCATGCAATTAAACCTTTTCTGTCTATTCCAGTTTACCATCAGGAAAAAAAAAAATCACACATCTAAAGGTAAACAAAGTAGACGCAGTCACACTTACTTATTGCCTTTTTGATAGCACCCCCTACAAGCACTTAAGTAAAATTCATGCTGGGGAAAATCATAGGCAATGCCTTATTTTAACCAACAAGATGCAAATAGTCCTGGAAAGGAAAGGTTGGGCTAGTTGCCTATGGGCAAAGAACCATCATCTGAGAAGCACTATTCTAGAAGAAAACAAATCCTAGTTAACTGCACTGAAAGCTAATCATCTTCTATGACTGATCATGGACACGTTGCCTGCAGCCATCTCCATGTGTTGTCTGGCTCCTCTGACATCCCACACAAGGGCCAAGAGTGCTGCCATTTTGTTGGGGTGACCCATTTTGTTTGGGTGGCATGATTTCGGCCTGATATTTTCAGAAGATGTTTAGAGGGGCCACGTAAGCCATGCTGACTACGTGGGGAATCCCAAGTCAAGGTAAGGTTTGGTTAGCAATGCTGTATTTTAATCTGGATTATTACACAAGCCAGAGGTACAAGTGCGCTGGCTGGCAAGGCTGATTTGAATGCCCAACTAGAATCACAAAAGGGAACAAAAGAGGAAAGATTAGTGTTTGCCTGCATGTGCTCTGAAAGGCTTCAAAGAAATCCACATCATACAAGTCAACACTTTGTGCTAACCATTATATTTTATGGTGAATATCCTCAAATTTTACTCGAGTGCAGGCACCCATGCTGGATGAGAGGGAAGAAAAGAGAGAATACAGAGACTGTAGAGAAGTAGAAGAATGAGGGACTAGGAATGTTTTCTTTCTGTCAGAGGCAGACATGGAATTCCTGACTACTTGGCTTTTCCGAATTGGCTGTTCGCCTTTCTGAAATGAACATTCTGTGCTAACTTCAGAAAGAATGTTGGCAGGGTCAGGGTGGGAAGGTCTGAAGCGATAATACTTGGATGGTGAATGCTTTCTTTTCCAAGGGCTGACACAGCTGTGACCTCCACAAAGCCAGCCAGCAAGGATCCAGTTTGGCCACATGAATATGAGCTGTTTTCCTCCCTTGGGAGAGAGAGAGGGACACATGAAGCAGTGTCTGATAAAAGTAAAGTATTATCTTAAGATGGTTTGTAGTAAAGAACCTGGAAAGCAAATATGATTAATTTCTTTTCTGTTTCCCTGAAACACAATACCTACAGAGAAGTTATATATTGGAAGGCAAACACAGATCTTACATTATTTCTTCTCTTTGAGCGTATGGGTGGCAGAGAGTGGAATAGTGAGCAGATATTTAAAAAGCACTTTCTCAGAGCCCCAGTTACAAAAACGATCAAAATGCTTCTAAAAGACAAATACTTGGCAAAACATCCAAGCCCCAAACTCTGTCTTTTGTTTCAAATCTGGAGCTGTAATGAAACCCAGCATATGTTAATGGTCTTATTTCTCTCCAGCTAATCAGCGACTCTCTGCCTCTCCTTACATGGAATTCTACATGAAAAGTAGCCAAATCAGTATTTCTTAACTTCATTATCTCAAACCTTTCTCTCTCTCTTTTTTTTTTTCTGAGACAGAGTCTCACTCTGTCATCCACACTGGCGCGCAGTGGTGCGATCACAGTTCACTGCAGCCTTGACCTCCTAGACTCAAGTGATCCTCCCACCTCAGCCTCCCAAGCAGCTGGGATCACCAGACATGTGCCACCATGCCTGGATAATTTTTAATTTTTTTTTTTTTGTAGAGATGGGGGTCTTGCCACGTTGCCCAGGCTGGTCTTGAACTGCTGGGCTCAAGGGTTCTTCCTGCTTCACCCTCCCAAAGTGCTGAGATTATAGGCACGAGCCACTGAGCCCAGCTGCAAATCTTTCAATCTTTCAAGACAAAAGTATTTATTAATTGACAAAAAAGGAGCTTGAAAAAAAAGTCCCTTCCGTCAATCCTGCATATATAAATATTTGGGCTGTAACTTTATTATTTTTTTTTAATGAAACAATGTTGGCATCACCATTAGGAAGAAAACTCATTTCTTATTTCATTATCTCCTTAAGGCTGGCAGATCCTGTTCTGAAATCAAATCACCAGTCCTTTCTTTATTGTCAGGGTCAGATTAAAAGGAAAAAATATCTGAAAGTAAAATGATTGCCAAAACAGCAGTGAGGCCAAATAAATTTGTTCAGCCTGGCCTTACACGACCTAACTTGGTTAGGGGAGTAGTGTCTCTATTGCCCTTATCTTCTTCCAGGGAACCTGCCCCATTTACCCACTGAGAGGTAACACTGGATGTTTCAGGATGCTATCTGGCACCTCTGGTGGCTCATTCAAAGATGGACATGTGCCCCAAGGCCAGCCAAGTAGTTGGTTGGTCAACGTCTATTCAGATCCACCTAATGGAATACTTGACCTAAGCCCCAGAAGGTCAACTGGTACTAGAACAATCAGACTGGTGGAGGTGGTCATTTCTATGAAAGACATCCTAAGTACCTTTCAATTTTGGAAAGTCCTGGTTAATGGCTCAAATCCACTTTCTTACAAATCCTATCCATTTTTCCGGGCTCTGTTTTCGGGAATAATACAGAAGAAATTTGACACTTGTGTTAATTCAATCCATGCTGAATTTTGCACAACTAACATGTCCCTTCTAAGAATCATCCTCAACCATACATTCAGACCTCATGAGGTGATTTAAAGACCTCTCATTCCCCGGATGGTTCCCCTACCTCTGACATTGCCTCAATCCTATCTCCAATTCATCAGTTCCTACCCACATTTACTGCTCAGCCTAAATCATGCCTTCCCATGAAATGTGCCCAGGCCACACTCAGAAGGAAGCAATACAGTATAGTGGTCAGAAACATGGGTTTTGGAATCAGGCAAACTCAGGCTTAGTTTTTGGTTTCATCATTCATTAACCATGAATCTTTGGGCATGTTACCCAATCTCTCCATGCCACGATGTTCTATGTGAATACCCATCTCTCTATATTTGTGTTGCCACTGATTAAGTTGACATGTGTAAAGTGCTGAGTAAAGCGCATAGCACACAGAAAGAACTCACTCAATGGTATGTTTTATTTCATTTCTCCATGTCCACAAATCTCTTTCTTTTCAGAACTGTGGGTAGGCTTAGTGGTCAGAGCATGATCTTTGGAATCAGACACCACGGCATGGTTACCAGTTGTGTGATTGTGGGCAAGTAACCTTCTGTGTGGCTCGATCTCCTCTATAAAATGGGGTGTGCACAGCACATTCCTCGTTAAGACTGTAGAATGGGGGTATCAATAGCATCTACCTCACAAGTGTGTTGTTCATGAAGATGAAATTGGTCAACATTTATAAAGAGCTTAGAAGAGTTTCTGGCACAAAAGGTCATCATCAGCGAGGATAGCTATTATTACCTCCTCAAGATTGAATACTTAAACAATACTCAGATTTCCTGCCTGCAATTCTCTTTAGTGAGTTAATTTCATTTGCGGCTAAGAAACCACGTTCCATAGCTTACAGTTCTTGGGTTCAGAAACATGTTTGTGGGAAAGACTGCAGGAATCAATGACGTGCACAAGATCAAGAACAAATTCCTTACTGGTATACTCTAGCCATGCTGGATTGTTAAGTCAATACAAAGCAAGTAAACACAGAAGCCCCACTTGAGGCAGAATATCTACCTGATGGTAAGAGATGGGGACGGGTCTCCGGAAGACTATCCACTCCACTATTTCGCTACACGGTGGTGTGGTCAAGGAACCTGTGTACCGATAATAGCTGCCCAGGGATGCAGGCAGGAGGTCCCGGAGGACGAAAGGATCCAGAAAGGTCTCCTTCTCTGTTAGGGGAAAAAGGGAAAAGAAAAGCACAATGGTAAGTCATGCCATTCCACGCCGCAGACAGTCAACACCCTCGGCATGCTGGTGCCACATCACAAGCCTTATGTTTGTTTATATCCTGAGAAGCACTAGCATTTGGTGGTGGGAGGGCCTCAGTAAACAAAGCAGCATTTCCCAGGGTGTTCTGAGGACACCAGCACCACAGTATATTTCAGTAAAAAACAGGTTCCATGATGAACATGTTTGGGCCACATTAAAGTCCCTCCCCCTTCCCCAGGAAATAGACAAAACACTCTAGCATACTAAAATCTCTGAGAAGTGTTGCAGAAAAGAAATGGGCTTGACTTTGTTTAACCCACCCCTTCCCAATCTTGTTTCATCATAGAACTGTTCTCCAATTATCTATGAACAGATAGATAATCAGTGCAACAAACTTTGGGACACATAGAGAGACTCATTATGAAAAGAAAACTGTAAGCCACCAGTAACGTGCAGTTCCAAAGCTGGCTACATTTCATTACGGTTTCACCCAAGTCCTTTCCAAATCAAAGTGAAGTCCAACCAAGGCACAACGAGAAACTTAAAAAGAATGGCCCCAGGAGCCAGCATTCTTTTTACAAACATGGAGGTGTCTTCCCTTAAACAGAAGAAATGACATTTCAGTTCAGACCCAATAATGAAAATATGATTAATCTATGAGGAAAGCAAGGCATGTAATGGGTTAGTGTCTGCTCAAGGTCACACAGCTCCTAAGAAGCAAAGCCAGGATGTGAATCCAGATGTCTTGACACCAGAGACGCCAAACAACTCTGACTCAGCGAAAGAAGGCACTGAGGTTAGCAATGTGAAAATGCAAGGGTAGGGGCAAACAAGGTGAAGAAAAACATTGTAAGCAGTAGAAACAGCATGAGCAAAGGCTCCGGGACAGGAAGGAACAGTGTCGCAGAGAAGATGAGGAAAATGTCTTGTAATTCTCCCAAGCACACCCAGGAAACTATGTAGCTTCTTTCATGAGTCAGAGAAGGTCCTAGTCTCTACATACATCTCCAGACATGTAGTCTTGAATTTACATCTGGGATTCTTTCCTCTTCCCTGTTAGAGATGCAATAAGACTACTGGAGTTCTGCTCATGAGGTCCCTTAGCTCCTTCATGGCTTCCACCATGGGCCCTGGGAACAGGGTTCCAGGTGACGTCATAGACACACCTGTACCTACAGGAATATTATTCCCAAGCCTCATACCTCCCCTCCTTCCTTCCTCTTCTCAATTTTATGCAGAACAACTAGTGCAGGCATTTGGGCAACCGTGCATCCCCAGACGCGAGAAGTCTGTGTAACTAGGGCATAATGCAAAAACCCAACAGAAATCAGCTATATTATAATTAAAATTGCAACTGCCTTTTGGAAAAGATTAGTTGACAAAGACTTAACATTGATTTAGCTTCACCTATATGCCAGGCACTATTCTGAGTATTTACATGTTGCAAACACTTAAACAGCACTTACTATATGCAACAGGCCCAGTTCTAACAGCTTTATAAGGATACATTTATTTAATGCTTAAAATAACTCCAAGAAGTTAGTCCTATTATCATCCCCAGTTTGCAGAGCTGGGATGCAGAAACAGGTAGCTGGGTTTAGAATCCAGGATTTTATTATTCACATCACTATGCTCTCTCAGTTCACAACTCTATGAAGTATGTGCTTTCTAATACTCGTTTTACAGGTGTGGAAATCAAGGCACAGAGAAGTTAAATAACCAAGCCCAAGCACTAGTGCACAGCGAAGTAACAGCAGTTATTCGTGAGGCTCAGAAACCTTGACTGATTCTCAGAGAGGTGTTCAATTCATGTTTTTCTAAAAGAAAAATTTAGTATTAACCAATAAATGCAAAACTCTTCAAATCATAGGGCTCTATAATCAAAATTACAAAAACAATTTCTGTTGTACAAAAGGCTAGAAATTAACAGAATTGCCCCTCTGCCCACTGGCAAGTCTGGGCTTTAATTTAAACCTGGTTACCAGCAGCCTAATGACAGGGGAAATCTCTGCAAGCATGCTTGGCGGGGACTGGTTTGGCCAGGAGAAGAAAATATTTTGGCCTTTGCTTGCTGCCTCTGAGCTTCCTGGGCTGTGTAAATAGTCAACACAAAGCCCCAAGTGATAGAGGGGTGGGTAGGGCTTGGCACCACCAACTGCAAAACTGCCACCTTCATGTCTCCCTCATGTTGTAGGTGAACCTGGGGTCACACCACAGCACACCAACCTGCCTTAGGATCAAGGGATCCAGGCCGAATAGCTAGAGAATCAGAAGAGTTTTCCCCTCGGGGCCCAATCCAACATTAGGGTTGCAGTTAAGCATGCGGAATGCTGACAGGAAGTGACAAGACAACCCCGGCAAACCCCTGGCAGCCAGGTCCCCATCTAAACACACTCTAGGGAGAGGCCACGGCTTTAAAGAGCATCAAAAGATAAAGCAAAAGCACCTGCCACAGCAACAGGAGGAGATTAGATTTCAAAGAGGGAACACTGGACAGGGCCGAGCTCTTACGTAAGTTCTCTAATGGGCTTATGGATTGAGCAGGCATGATGGAAAGTGCGTGTGACCCCTGCTGCAAACTCAGAAAGGCCTCTCTGTTCTTGACCAACACCAGGGCTTCAGAGGCAAGTTCTGGCTTTTGTTGATCAGCACGTGCAGTCAGATCAGTGGCGAGGTGGGTAGACCCAGTACAAGGGACAGGGGAGGAGGGCCTGGCTTCACTGCTTATTCATTCCACCACGATTGCTGCCATTGAATCTTAGGGCTGTGTGATCTGGAAGGGACTTGGACAGTTCAGCGGCTTAGTTCAGTGGCTTTGGAGGCCAAAGAATGGTCTCTTCAAACAAAATCTTGCCCAAGAGCCCAGCAACTCAAATAGTTAAGTCAGCCCTGGTGGCTGAAGCTGAGTAGGGGACCTAGGGACACTTTGAAAACCATCGATGTAGTCCAATTCTTTGACTTTAGGGCTGGGTAAGTAGAAGACCAGGGTGATGTAACAGACACAAGGTCAAAAACGTGAAGAATACAGAGACTCCCATGGGACTCTTGATTCAGGGAATCTGAAACAGTATGCCTGGAGAGCAGGACACATCATTCAGTGCTGACAACTGAGATCTAACCACTGCCTGCATCAGCACCCCCAGCACTGGTGCATTTCTTCAAGGGTGGCTGAGGAGAGCAGATTTTCAGCCTGCCCAGGTTCAAATCCCAACTCTGCTGTCAGCTGTGTGAGCTTAGGCAAGTTATGAAACCTTCCTAGGCTATAGTAGTGAAGATTATAAATAAGTCAATACAAGAAAGGGGTTCAGAGAGCTCAGAACACAGTAAACATCGCATACGTGATACATATTATTCTTACTCTAATTGTTATTACTTTTACTACTATTATTCCTCTAAGCTACCAATGTTTTGTCATTTACTTTCTTTAATGCTTTGTGCATATCTTTTTTTTTTTTTTTTTTTAACTGGATTACTGCTCGTGCCCTTAAAGGCATACCATGTTAGATATATTGTCCATCAGCATGAGCAGTCTAGCGTGGGCTTTGAATTAACTGACATTTGATGGCTGTGTGACCTTAGGCGAAGGCCTTAACCTCTCTGAGCTATTTCCATCATCTGAAAAATGGGAATAATGAGAATATTTACTCTCAGGGTTGTTGTGACAATTAAGCAAGTTAACAGACAAAAGGGGCTTCGCATAGTTCCTGGCCCACTGTAAGCCCAGATTTAACAAGGCAAGCATGTGGCTGAGCATAAGCCCAGCAGAGGTACAGGCTGGCTCATTTTGGGTTTTAAGCTAGGAATGAGCAACAGTTTTCAGTAAAGTACTAAAGGTAAATATTTTAGGTTTCGCAGGCCAAGAGGTGAATTTGAAGATGTTATGTAGGTACTTAAATAATAAGCAAACTTTCACAACCTTATTAACTGTATTTGAAATGCCATTAATAACTGAGAACAATTTTCAAAATATATGTCTACCTAATGAGAATAATACGATTCCTTTTTAGGGTAATAACATTTCACTTAAGTAGGGATTGAATGTAAAAACCATTCTTAGCTCAGGGGCCATACAAAAACAGAGAGTAGAATGGATTTGGCCTTCGGTCGTATTCTGCCTCCCCCTATTTTAACACAAGCGTTGGGGGTGGGAAAAGATTCCCAAATATTAGAAAGTCATCTTGATACCCATAGCCTGACTTGTGAGGTGGGGGGAATTATGCTATATGTTCAGGTGCCCCCATTACTAAATGACAATGCATTACAGAATTAACACGAACAATACATTACAGAATTCACTCTTTTCTCCCCGTCTCAGTTCAAGTTGAACATCAGTTTGCAGCGATCTTTCTGAAAATTTCATTGCCTGCTCAGTCCCACAGATAGTGCTCTACTGATAAATGGGGTGCTCGCAATGCTTAATTACAAATTAGAATCAATTTTAGAAATGGTAGCTCTGTATTTCTAGTACTGTCCACTGATGCCAGCTTAAGTCATGGGGGCTCAACTGGCCAGACTCAAGACTGGTGGTTCCTGAGTATAGCCACTGGGAAGAAGAAATAAAGCACTTTTCAGCTGAAAACGTAAACTCTTCTATTTATAAAATCTCTTTTTTTCTTTGTATAAATCAGAGACAGATTCTCACTCTGTTGACTAGGCTGTGGTGGTACTGCAGCCTTGAACTCCTGAGCTCAAGCAGTCCTCCCCTCTCAGCTTCCTGAGTAGCTAGGACTACAGGCTTGTACCACCATACCTGCCTAATTAAAAAAACAAAAAACAAAAAACAAAAAACTAGTAGACATGAGGTTCTTGGGCTGTGTTGCCCAAGCTGGTCTCAAACTTCTGGGCTCAAGCAATCTTCCTGCCCCAGCCTCCCAAAGTGCTGAAATTACAGCTGTGAGCCCATACGCCTGGCTAATAAAATCTTAATACATGTAGATATCATAAAATGGGGAGAAGTGCTAGAGCTAGGTCCCCTGGATATGAATCCTAACCAGTCTACTTAAAGGTTTGACTTTAGAAGAGTTATTTAACCTTTGTGTAACTGTTTCCTCATCTGTAAAATGGGATAATAACACGGACATTATAAGGAGGTTCTCAGTATGAATCAAATGAGTTAACATCAGGTGAGGGCTTAGGGGAGCGCTCGACACAGTAAGCATGCATAAGTGCCTGTTAAATAAGTCTTGCTATAAAAGGGCAGTGTGACTCTATGCCCATCCTGATCAGTGCATTCTGCCTTCAACTTTTATCAGAATTAGTCATTTGAATTCAAAACATTCCTGTCCCAGCCACTTACTAGTTGAGAAAAATATTTGAAAAACTATTTATACCACCATTCATTCCATTATACCCTAATAGGCAGGTACTGTGCATTACTAGATAAAAGAATTGAAAAGAAATGAATCTTGTAGTCCACTTTCAAGGATCCCGGGTGCTATATGCAGACAATATTATATTTTAATAATTAATTGTTCATCAAAGAAAAAGATGAGGAACAGAGATGCTAAATTCAAAGTTATTCAAATTGCAAAAATGAATAATGTATGACTTTTATATTAAATACACACTGTATTAAGTAGTCTACATTTCACCCAACCCTTTCTTTCACTTTTAAGTACTCTGAATGACAATATGAATAATCAGTTAGGGGAGGTTTATTTGGAAAAAGAAATAGCTTATTTGAATGCAAAAGGTTTATAGCTGAAGATGATTAAATTTTTCTTATCAATTAGGAAATTCTGTATGAGGGCTTTAAAGTCATGGTCAACCATTAAGCCCAGTGCGGCCCAGTTATCCTTGCAGTTTCCTTTCAACGTTAAATTATATCTGGCTGATTCTGTTCAATTTCTTATTTCTGATAGCAGTGCCAGGAGGCAATTTTTAATTAAAGAAAATCTGAAAGATTCAAACATGTATAATTGGATTAAAAATGTGATCATTAAAACATTAGATGATAATCAGCTGATTGATTGCATTTCTTGGTGTGTTAATAGCCTAATAGTTTCAATGCTTTGGTTATATAGGAAAAAAAGAAAGCTCTTTATAAAATATGATGAACAATCAATGTATAGAAGAGACCTGTGCAGTCATCGGGAACTGTGGAAGTGCACTGAATACCCACTCACACACACCCCAATAAAAATGTATTACACTGGAAGACTGGAAGGTATCTGGACAGGATGTGGTAGTTTCTAGGGGAAGAAAACCTGAAGCATTCCCTAAACAAAGGACCAATTAATTTTAGGAAAGTATATGAAAGCCCAAGCTTCTGTTTTTAGCCCAATGATTATTTGGTTTCTTCAGGGTTTCCCACAACATTTTTTTTTTTGTTTTGTTTTTAGAGGAAAAGCAATTAACTTTTCCTTAAATGCCTAAGATCACTGGGGCAGTGCTAGCCTCTGCTTGGTGTTATGTAAGCAGGGAAGGAAGGAGTGGATAGTGGAAAGAACTGGGCATTAAGTCATTAGAAATGAAAGATGATTTATGACAGTGCCACTCAAACTTCAATGTGCATGCAAATCATCTGGGAAGCTTGTTAAAATGCAGATTCTGATCCAGTAGATCTGGGGTGAGAGCTGAGATTCTATATTTTTAATAAAACAGATGCTGCTGGTCTCAGGACCACACCTGACTAGCCACTTTCTACAAGGACTGTATCAAAGGGTTCCTACATCCTGTGCAGCCTTGTTCACTTCTACTTTCTGATTTTTAGGTATAGCCACACTGGCCTCCTTGCTGTCCCATGAGCGCACTGCCTCGGGGCCTTTGCATGGGCTTTTCACTCTGTCCAGAACATTTCTTCATTACTCCATTCATGGCTGGTTTTGGACCAAATATTCTGCAGCTGTTAGTAACTTGGTCATATTTGAATCACCATTTCTAAATGAGGTCTACCCTGACCACTGTTTTGCAGATAGCAATTTCAAGGGCAGGATCATTGAGAAGGAAACATTTGATTGAAAGCCTGAAGGCAGTGAGGAAGTGAGCGACGTGGCTACATGGGGAGAAGAACACTCCGGGAAGGGAGAAAAGTCAGTGCAGAGGGACTCTGCCTGGTTTATAGAGAAATGGTTGGAGTGAAGTAAGCAGGAGGGAAAACAGAAGGAAAAGATCAACAGTCCAAAACTTCCCAGGTTTGAGGGGGAAAAAAAATCAGCTGTTGGGTAAGTGCAATTGATAATTACACTCAGAACTGTGAAGAGGTGACACAACTGAGTAAAACACTAGACATGGAATCAGCAGCTCTGGGTTAAGTCTAGACCGGCCATGAATGTAGTGTGTAACCTGGGAGGAGTCTTAGGTATGACAGGAGGGCCTGCCAAACACAGGGGTGAGAAATGGCAAGTTGGGAGGAAAAAAAGAGGCTGAGGGTGAGAATCCAGAAGGCAGCAGGGAGGTGAGAAGGTATTAGATTAGAACAAAGACGGCCGGGCGCAGTGGCTCATGCCTGCATTCCCAGTACTTTGCGGGAGGCCAAGGTAGGTGGGTCACCTGAGGTCAGGAGTTTGAGACCACCCTGGCCAACATGGCAAACTCCATCTAAAGATACAAAAATTAGCCAGGTATGGTGGCGTGCTCCTGTAGTCCCAGCTAGTCGGGAGGCTGGGGCAGGAAAATCGCTTGAACCGGGTAGGCGGAGGTTGCAGTGAGCCAAGATCGCACCATTGCACTCCAGCTTGGGTGACAGAGTGTGACTCTGCCTCCAAAAAAAAAAAAAAAAAAAAAAAAAAAAAAAAAAAGATGATAGCAGAGGCCTCCCTAGGGGGAGCCCAGAGGGAGTTAATTTTATGATCCAAATACAAGCAAAAATACTTGCTCTCTATAGCAGGGATTATGGGGCTGTCCTGTTAGCAAAGTAGGGCCATCTGCAAGGCTTCACAGTAAATGATTTTAAGGAATAGGCACAAGACTGAAGTTATGATTGGGTGATGGGGAAATCGAGGTCTCAAAGACACTAGTTTTTCATCTTATACATGAGAGGAAAACAAGGTTTACAAGGAAAGAGGCTGGACCACAGCCGCACCGTGTGTGACATGGGAAGGGTATCTGGATCTCCCCACGCCCATTTTCTACCACCCTCATTCTGGATCCCTGGGCTCTGGGGTCCTCATCTGCAGGATCCAGTGAGGAAATCTCACTGAAGACTAGGCAACTCTTTTAGCTTTTTATTTTACTTTTTGCGGAGACGGAGTCTTGCTCTGTCCCCCAGGCTGGAGCGCAGTGGCATGACCTCAGCTCACTGCCACCTCCACATTCTGAGTTCAAGTGATTGTGTGTCTCAGCCTCCTGAGTAGCTGGGACTACAGGCGAGCCACCACGCCTGGCTAATTTTTTTGTATTTTTAGCAGAGACAGGGTTTCACCATGTTGCCCAGGCTGGTCTCAAACTCCTGAGTCAGCTCAGGCAATCTGTCTGCCTCGGCCTCCCAAAGTGCTAGGATTACAGGCGTGGGTCCCCACACCCAGCCTCTTTTACGTTTTTAAATGTAAAACTAATCCTGACACTGCCCAGCTTAAACTTTTCCAGTGGCTTCTTGCTTCATTTAGAATAAAATCCAAACTCCTCATGGTGGCCATGGGGCCCTACATGACCTGTCTACCTCTGCAGCCTGTATTTTCCTCTCTCTCCCTTGCTGACCACCTACCTGCCTCCTCACCTTGCTGTTCCCTCTGCCTGGAATGCTTCCCCTCCCACCACCCTCCATAGAGATGATTCCTTTTCATCCTTCATGTCTGGGCTCAAATGCCACTGCCTGAGCCCCTCATCTCAGTATGTTTCCTCTGTTATTTATTTATTTATTTTATTTATTTTTGAGACGGAGTCTCGTTCTGTCACCCAGGCTGGAGTGCAGTGGCATGATCTCGGCTCACTGCAACCTCTGCCTCCCGAGTTGAAGCGATTCTCCCGCCTCAGCCTCCCGAGTAGCTGGGACTACAGGTGTGCGCCACCACGCCTGGCTAATTTTTTTGTGCTTTTAGTAGAGACTGGGTTTCACCATGTTAGTCAGGCTGGTCTTGAACTCCTTACCGCAGGCAATCTGCCCGCCTCAGCCTCCCAAAGTGTTAGGATTACAGGTATGAGCCACCACGCCCAGCCTGCTATTAACCTTCTGCATCACACCTTCATTTCCTTTCCAGCATTCCTTTGTTTACTGTCTCCTGCAACAGCTTGATTATTCCACAAGAGCAAAGACCTTGCCTGTACATATATCCAACAGCTAAAACACTTCCCCAGAACACAGTAGGTGCCTAATAATTATGTGAAAAGAGAATGAAGAAACAAATAAGCAAGCACAGTAGCAGTTGATATATTTTAAAAAACCAATAAGTCCTAGATACTGTCTTCCTCATCTCTAAGTCATCTTCAATCGTAAGATGCATCATTATTCCAATACCACTAGTAAAGGTTACATGTTGCTAATTAAACAATGATTTGATATGAACTCAAAGATCCATCCCAATTTTAGAGTTGTTAAAATATGAAGACATGAGAGTCGCAGAATTGATTAACTAAGATACTGACATTATTCCGTAGGACTCACAACAAAGGGCTCCGTCAACTTTCTGAGTCTAGTAGAAGCCAGGTCCAGAGCTTGTTGTTTTATGTGACCACAGTAAAGGTGCGCATAGGGCCAGGTAGCAGCAGCATTGACTCTCATCTGTTTACACTAACTGGGTTCTCTAGCCTCAGTTTACCCTTCACTGGCCTGCAACCCAAGACTCCATTCCACACTGTGGAATTTGCCTCAGTTTGCCTCCTTTTCCCAGTTCACACTTATGGTTCAGAAACTGGGTGCCAGGCCCTGGTGTAGCCTTTCTCTAAGTGAAGCTTCATAACCCTGTGAAGTAGGAATCAACATCCTAGTGAGGGCTGAGAACTTACCCAAGGTCACAGGTTGTTAAGACCTGGGTCTCAGTCTGTGTAATTGGCTAACATAGTCTCTTTGACAGGTTGTAGGCTCTGTTACAGCAAGACCATGCCTCCTGGCCTTATCCCCAGCAGCCAATGCAGCACTTTATAAAGTAGGTCCTTTATACATGGCGAAAAGAAATTGACCAAACTAAGTCACGACGTATCTCCAAGTCAAAAGTGGGCAAACTATGGTACATGGGCCAAATCTGGCCTAGTGTCTACTTTTGTAAATGAAGTTCTGTTGGTACATAGCCATGCTCATTTGTTTATGCATTGTCTATGGCTGCTTTCAGGCTACCACTGCAGAGCTGAGTAGTTACAACAGAGAATATATGGCTGACGAAGCTTAAAATACTTGCTATCAGTCCCCTTACAGAGAAATTTTGCCAACCCCTGCACTCCTATATGAGGGCAGGGTATTTTTTTTAAAAAGCAACAGGCAATACATGTGAGCATGAACAGGGTCAACTCCATGCAGTGGTGGAGGTGTGGAATTTACTTTTGCCTATAAAACACTCTGTATCAGCAGGCAGAGGATTAAATGCATGCCTCATGGTCTTCCCTACAGGCACAGTCCAGAGAAAATCCCAGGGGCCTATACTATGGCATGAATAATTAGTGCTGTGGGGTCTGAACCAGGTGGCCTGGGAGGGAGAGAGCCCACCTTATTAATCAGATCCCTATCTTCAAGCACCCGGAGAAGAGCAATCCAAGGTCATGAAACAGCCACCTCACTGGGTTCAAAGACATCTAGCCTCCTCCAACTTTATTAGAGGTTTCAGTTGACCAAGGGCAGCATTTTGATTTAAGGGTTGATGTTTAAATGAAATGTATGTTGACATTAATATTTCCAAAGAGAAAGCACATAAAGATTGCAGTCTTGTCAACAATTAAGGAAATGAACATGACATTTAAATTATATAGAGTCATACAGTGACAAAAACCCAATATTATCATTGAACAGTTTCATTGATTGCCTTTCTCCCCTACAGGGTTCTGGTGGCCATAACTGACACGACGTGTACATTCTTTTAGTTTCCTTTTGATGCTCAGTCAATGACCTAATTCACAAAGGAAAACCAAGATATACAAGAGTTAAGTGCTTTTGACAATAATCAGAAAGTTAGTCAATGCTTGGACTTAGAAGCTGGCCCAGCAGAGCAGAAAGAAATGTGATTCAGAGTTTAACACAACTGGATTCAAATCACCATTCCATTGCATGGCCAGGATACATTCGCTCGTCTCTCTAAAACCTTACTTTACCTATTTATAAAATGGGATTAAGAATTCTTACCTCACTGTGGTGCCACTGGGATTCAGTAAGATTGTATTTATAGAACGTCCAGGTAGGGTTAGGTACACAGACAGAGGTTAACAGTTACAGAAGCAGAGAGGCTGCTGCTTCTTCCTTTCACCCACTTCCTGGTTCTTTGTCCATTACCTTTTCCCCTGACCCCAAAAGAAACTGGCTACTCCAATCATCATCGTCATCATCATCATCTTCATCATTTTTATTTTGTGTGGCCCAACTAAACTGAGCAATATGCATCCTATTTTACTAGCTGGGTAGTGATGGTGGCAGAACCCAGAACTCTGCAGTCATTTCCTGTCATCACGTGGTTTCCATATTCAAGTCCACAAGTGACAACAATAATAACGATGATGGGCAGGGGGGAGTTGGTGGCAGTGGTGACAGCTATCACTGAGTGCTTACCATATGCCAGGCATAGTTATGTACAGTAAGTCACTGAATCCTCAGGATAAACCAGTAAGACTGGTATTAGTATTACCTCATGATGCAGTTGAGAAAACTGAGCCACAAAGAGGTGAAGTGATTTGTTCAGGTTGTAACACAACTGGATTTCAAACCCACTATGCAATAGTGTCTGTCTCTCCTACACCGAGGTAGCATACATAGAGCATGTGAGCAGGGTAAGAAAATCACACACGGTAGTCGCAAGCACTTTAGCAGGCACTTTTGCAGTAGGCAAATGGAGGTATCTTTTTAAGAGCTCTCTTTGCTCTTCACATCCCACTGAAACAAGCAGGAAAAGGGCATTTCCCTGGATTTCCATAATCCTGTTCAAATGATAAAATATTGACAAACAAGGCAGGCTGAATGAGAACTGGCCTCAAATTCAAACCTAATCTAAAAGGAATCACTTTTGAAGTCTTTTTACATCTTAACATTATCGTTAACAATACTATTAGTGATAAAACAGAAGTCGCACAGCATCCCATTTCCTGGCTAAGAAAAGAAGTGGAAATAGCTTACATCTATGGTGGTGGTTTTGATGCACTGAAATCCAGGAAGTGGTGGAAATGGCTTAAGTGTGCCTGTTTCTAGAAGATTTTGAGATCAAACATGTTCTGATAAGCATCAGTCCTTTCTAGATCCTTAATAGACATGAGCCAATTAGCGAAGATCAGGGCGCTGCATATTTATAGCACATTTCAGGAAAGTTCCATGTAATTAAATGCTGGAAACACAAACTTCAAAGGGGAAACTTTGTCGCATGTTAAGATGTTCAAAATGATCAGTGAGCTATAGATTAAAATACAGCATTCGTTTTCCCATTCAAAAAGAAGAAAATAATTTGGAGGATTTAAGTTAAACATTAAAACAGAACCCTCATTAATTCAGTTGAAATGTGATGATATCAGCAAAATGAAAACTGAAATCTCTGTAAAGCCTAGCAAGTGGTAAGTAATGACCTGAGTGGGTATTTACATTGTCCCAACATAAACAAATTACTGGGTGAAGGCAACACTATTAGTAGAGCTGCTGTAATAGTTACCGTTTAGATGAGGTAGGACTGACAAACATTTTCTTTAAAGGGCCAGAGATTAAATACATAAGGCGGTGCAGGCCAGTGTGTCTGTCATGACTACTCAAGTTTGTCATTGTTGTGCAAAAGTAGCCATAGATGATATGTAAACAAATGAGTGCAGCTGTGTTCCAATGAAACTTTACAGAAACAAGCAGTGGGCTGGATTTGGTCTCCAGATTAGAGCTTGCTGATCACTGATTTAGAGGGCGCTGAACACATACCAGGCATGCCTTCTTCCCCATGTTGTCCCTGTCTGAACGCATTTAGCGATAATACTCATGAGATAAGCACTTTCATTATCCTCACTTTACAAGGCAGAAACTCGGGGACAGAGAGGTTCAGTAATTTGTTCTGGGGTCACACAGCTCCCAAGTTGGAGAGCCAGAATTCAAACCCAGGCCAGCCTGAATTCTGAAGTACTGCTCTAGAAATCTCGTTCAGTTGTGTTCCTAAGAGTCCAACTTCAAGTGAAAAACAACAAAATTCCATTTCTTTAAAAGTATTCCATAATGGAGACTTTTAATAAAGTTCTTTCCAAAGGTTCAACGTGAGATTACTCTGCACACAAGTAACATTAAAAAAAATTCTTCATGAGACTAAAATTTTTCCAAGGACAAGGGAAATCTTGTTCATTTTACCCTCAGCACGTTAGGCAGTCAGTTGATGGAAGGATGGGTGGATGCTATGATTCAGGGAGCTTGGCGGTTCACAAACACAAAAACAGGCAAGAACCCCTCACAGCAACTCAGTTCTGCTCCATTTTCTTGCTACTGGATTATAATGACGTTTCTGCCTCAGGATTCATTTTTCCCAAAAGTCTCTTGTTCTAGCATTTGTCCTCTTCTTCCAAAGTCCACAAAAGATATTTTCAGCAACTTCAGCCACTTGGCCTCAGATGGCTTATTTCGAGCTTTTGGGCCACAGAGATAGTCACAATGGTGTCAGAGTGACAGTGACAGATTATGGTCCTGTTCAGTATGTCTTCACTTGCCCCTTCAACAAAACCCATATGATGAGTTTCAATCAAGATGGAAAAAGGTAGGTGGGGAGCCTCATAGGGATCTGAGCGGGAGAAGACCTGGAGTTAGGAGAGCCAGTCTGAAGTCAGGAAGACCTTGGTTAGACTCTGGGCTGGGTCACTTCTCCTGATGTGACCCTGGGGCAAGTCGCCCAGCCTCTGACACTTTGCTTGCCTTTCTATATGATGGGGACCGCGGTGGTTGTATCTCAGAGGGTTTCTGGAGTATGTAGTGATGCCTGCTGGGCTAAGCAGACAGAGCAAGCATGCCCCGGCACAGCAGCAGTGAGGCACCCTTTGTGTTTAAACTTGTCACTTGACACCCCATCCCCTTTGTTTCTGATTTCCTGTTTCTAATCTCCACAAGGAGATATTTGTTTTCAGAGTCACCTCTTAATGATATAATTCCAAGCAGGCACAGTTCTTTCACTGGCCTGTAATCAATTTGTGGAGAGAACACACAGCCTGTCAGGGGTAGTTATGGTAAAAAGTTTTTTTAAAAAGTGCTGTCACTCTCCTTTGCTTGTTGCGAGGCCGCTTGGAATTCGATGTGTCCCAGAGGAAAGCAATGTCTGAATCTCTTCCTTTCTAATGTTAATCATTGTCTTCTTTGATTGTGAAATATAACACCCATGCAGAAAGGTGTGCAAAACCTCAATGTACTGTTGAAAAATGATCCTGAAGTGAGCCCTGGTGTGTGGGTGTGTGATCAACACTCAGAACACGAGAAGACTTTGCCTCCCCCTACCCGGCCAGCCCCTTGTCACTCTCTCATCCACCCCCAGGAAGTCACCACCATCCTCATTTTGAAATAATCACTTGAGTTTCCTATTAGTTTTAACACCTACACATGCACTCCGAAGCAATAAAGGTTAGGTTTTCTCATGTTTTGAAGTTTATCTTTGGGAACGCACAATGTTTTCTTCAGAATCTTGCTTCCCTTGCTTAACTTTACCAATCTCCGATGCACCCATATTGTTGAGTGGGCCATTCCTTCCCATCGTGGTGAAATGTTCTATTCTATGACCGCACCAGGTCATCTTTACTCAGCCTGCTAATGATGGGCACCTGAGGCATTACCAGGTTTGGGTAATTAGGAGAAACACCACCACACACATTCTTGCCCACATGTCTTCTTCTTTTATTTTTCAGACAGAGTCTTGCTCTGTCACCCAGGCTGGAGTGCAGTGGTGCAAACTTGACTCACTGCAGCCTCGACCTCCAGGGATCAAGCGATTCTCATGCATCAGGCCTCCCAAGTAGCTGGGATTATAGGCCCATACCACCAGACTCAGCTAATTTTTGTATTTTTTTTAGTAGAGGTGGGGTTTCGCCATGTTAGCCAGGCTGGTCTCAAACTCCTGACCTGAAGCAATCCACCCACCTTGCCTGCCCACAGTGTTGGAGTTACAGGCATGAGCCACTGCGGCCAGCCACATGTCTTCTTTTTTTGAAGACCAGGTTTCGCTCTGTCACCCAGACTAGAGTGCAGTGGCACAATCTTGGCTGACTGAACCTCTGCTTCCTGGGCTCAAGTGATCCACCCACCTCAGTCCCCAAAATAGCTGGGACTACAGGTGGGTGCCACCATGCCTGGCTAATTTTGTTTACTTTTTGTAGAGACAAGGTTTCACCATGTTGCCATGGCTGGTCTCAAACTCCTGAGCTCAAGTGATCTGCCTGCCTTGGCTTCCAAAGTGCTGGGATCACAGCTGTGAGACACTGCGCCTGGTCTATACATCTCTTGGGACACATATATGAGTTTCTCTAGGGGACATACATAGAAATGGAATCTCTTAGATTCGTTTTACTAGATACTGCCAAACTATTTTCTGAAGAGTGATCATACTAGTTATCCTCTTATCAACAACATGAGGGTTCCTGCATTCACATCCTTGCCAACACTTGACACTGTCAAGATTTTTAATATTTGACTATTTGGTACATGCTGCTAATTTTTTTAAGCTTTGTGGATGCAATATATTTGGGAAATTAATGTGTAATACATATGGACTATTCTTTAATTTTCAAACAGTCAAATGAAGAAATCTAAGGGGACAGCATGGCAAATTTTTATATTATACCTGTGCAATCATCCTCTAGATAAAGATAGAGAAATATTTCTATCACCCAAGAAAATTTCCTCAGGTTCCTTTTTTTTCAATATATTCCTCCACTCCACTGTTCTTTGAGACTGAGTCTCATTCTTTCACCCAAGCTGGAGTGCAGTGGCGCAATCTTGGCTCACTGCAACCCCCACCTGCGGGGTTCAAGTGATTCTCCTGCCTCAGTCTCCCACTGCAGGTACGTAACACCACACCTGGTTAATTTTTGTATTTTTAGTAGAGACGGGGTTTCACCATGTTGGTCAGGCTGGTCTTGAACTCCTGACCTCAGGCGATCTGCCCGCCTTGGCCTCCCAAAAGTGCTGGGATTACAGGCATGAACCATCGCACCTGGCCCTTCCACCCCACTATTCTGACTTTCATCACCATGGATTAATTTTGTGGATGGACCTGTTCTCACACTTTACATAAATGGAATCATGCATTATGCACTGTTTTGCTTTTGAGTGAATCCATAGTTCATTACCTGTAAGTGCTGCATAATATTCCGTTGTATGAATAGTCTACAACTTCTATATCTGTGTTCCCACTGATAGACATTTAGGCTGTTTCCATTTTGTGGCTATTATGAATAAGGCTTATATGCACAAGTCTTTTGTTGGTATTTTTCTTGGGGATATACTTAAGTGTGGCATTTCTGGCTCAGAGGGCGGGGTGCATGTGTAACATCAGCAGAAACAGGCACACGGTTTTCTGAAGGGGTGGAACCAAGTGCATACCCAGCAGGGGAACAGTGCAGGCAGCACCATACCCTGGGGCTGGTTTCTTTTAAAACAGTGAATGTGCGGCTGGTGATGCAACAGCAATTGTATAAGATAAAGCCGACCCACTGTTCTAGAAGGAATTCAGAGGACTGGTCTGAAGATGACGCTCTGTTACTCTTCATTGCAGAAACCTCAGTCCCAGCAGGTGGAATATGGAAAGATGAACGATGTAGAGTTTCTCAGACAGCTTTCACCACTCTCTGGAAATGCTTGGCAGGGCAGTCAATGCATATTTTCAAATTCACTGTTATTTCTTCCCTTTTTGCTAGAGGCCGGGAATGACAATAGCTATTCCAGGACTTTGTCCTCAGATTTGGTGAGGAGATGATGAGTATCCCAGGGCAGGGACAAAAAGGTGGAAGGAGACCCCCAAAGGTGAGTCGAGTGAACAAACTAGTGACATGAGAAAGCTGGTCTGCAAGGAAAGTTTTAATCTTGTCATAGTCACAACTGCCAGTGCCGTGTTTTGACAGGAAAAGCTTGCAAGAGCCTCATTTTGTGATACTAATAGAAGCGAGTTCTCAGGTGATAATTTATTTGTCCTTTCACTGATAGCTTTCTTGGAAGAGCCAGGGAAGGGAAGACAGAGAGAGAGCAGCTGTCTAGCTCTGACCAGCAGAAGATTTCGTTGTGTCTGTGGCAATTTCTTCTTCTTCTTTTTTTTTTTTTTTTTGGCGGGGGGTTTGGGGTAGGGTGGGGATGGAATCTCCCTCTGTTGCCCAGGCTGGAGTGCAGTGGTGCGATCTCAGTTCACTGGAACCTTCGCCTCCCAGGTTCAAGTGATTCTCCTGCCTCAGACTCCCGAGTAGCTAAGATTATAGGTGCTCGCCACCATGCCTGGCTAATTTTTGTAGTTTTAGTAGAGATGGGGTTTCAACATGTTGACCAGGCTAGTTTTGAACTCCTGACCTCAGGTGATCCCAAAGTTCTTCCTTTGAAAGAAAACGAAGCCTAGGCCGGGTGCAGTGGCTCACGCCTGTAATCCCAGCACTGTGGGAGGCTGAGGTGGGCGGATCACGAGGGCAGGAGATCGAGACCATCCTGGCTAACACAGTGAAATCCCGTCTCTACTAAAAGTACGAAAAATTAGCCAGGCGTGGTGGTGTGCACCTGTAGTCCCAGCTGCTGGGGAGGCTGAGGCAGGAGAATGGCGTGAATCCAGGAGGCGGAGCTTGCAGTGAGCAGAGATCCTGCCACTGCACTCCAGCCTAGGCGACAGAGTGAATCCGTCTCAAACAACAACAAAAAAAAAGAAAACGAAGCCTATTACACCTCACTAAGATGATACATTCTCCAGGAGAGGAAAGTGACAGTGGGGGAGGGGTGGGAAAAGAGGACAAGCAGACAAGGATAAAATACCAAGCAATCACCAGAGGCAAGTTTCCTATTAGGAATACAAAAGTGGTCCGTTTCAGAGGACTGACACAAGAGGATGGTGTTTTGAGGCCTTTTGACAGTATATGCGTATGTACACAAACAGCCTGCTGGATTTTCCTGGGGTGAGTACTATAAAAAGGAAGAGAAATTATGTATTCCAACAACATGAAAAGAAAAAACAGATGTCTTTTAACTGACACAGGACATAATGCACATACACTCGATCTTAGCCGAAAGGACGAGAAGCGACGTATAATGCGCATACTTTTTTTTTTTTTCTGAGACAGTGTTTTGCTCTTGTCACCCAGGCTGGAGTACAATGGCATGGCCTCAGCTAACTGCAACCTCTGCCTCCCGGGTTCAAACGATTCTCCTGCCTCAGCCTCCCAAGTAGCTGGGATTACAGATGCGTGCCACCATGTCTGGCTAAGTTTTGTATTTTTAGTAGAGACGGAATTTCACCATGTTGGCCAGCCTATTCTCAAACTCCTGACCTCAGGTGATCCACCTGCCTCGGCCTCCCAAACTGCTGAGATTATAGGCATGAGCCACCGTGCCGGCCCCACACATATTTCTTAACATGGATCAGTTAGGTAAAACTGTTGATGCAAATAAGTTGATGCAAAAGGAATTGCAGTTTTGTACTGTTCAAATTTGCAACAATGATACTGGAATGCATTCTTCAATAAATATGGTTATGTTATACATCATTTTAATGCACCCATTTCTTGCTTTTTGTTTTTGCTAATGACTTAGTACTTGCTGTTTATTTTATATTTATTTTAGACTATGGAAATGATGTTAGACAAAAAGCAAATTTGAGCAATTTTCTTATTCGAGTTCAAAATGGGCCGTAAAACGGTGGAGATAATTCACAACATCAACAACGCATTTGGCCCAGGAACTGCTAATGAACATACAGTGCAGTAGTAGTCCAAGAAGTTCTGCAGAAGAGACAAGAGCCTTGAAGATGAGAAGCATAAGTTGACAACAACCGATTGAGAGCAATTCATTGAAGCTGATCCTCTCACAACTATAAAGGAAGTTACCAAAGAACTCAGTGTTAACCATTCTATAGTAGTCTGACATTTGAAGCAAATTGGAACAGTAAAAATGCTCGATAAGTGGGTGCCTCATGAGTTGAGCAAAAATTAAAAAAAAAAAAATGTCATTTTGAAGTGTTGTCTTCTCTTATTCTACATAACAACAATGAATCATTTCTCGATCAGACTGTGACATGCGACAAAGAGTGGATTTTATATGACAATGGGCGATGACCAGCTCTGTGGCTGGACTGAGAAGAAGCTCCAAAGCGCTTCCCAAAGCCAAACATGTGCCAAAAAAAAGATCATGGTCACTGTTTGGTGGTCTCCTGCTGGTCTGATCCACTACAGCTTTCTGAATCCTGGCGAAACCACGACAACTGAGAAGTATGCTTAGCAATTTGATGAGATGCGTTGAAAACTGCAGCCAGCTTTGGTCAACAGAAAGGGCCCAATTCTTCTCTACGACCACGCCTGACCACACGTTGCACAACCTAAGGCTTCAAAAGTTGAACAAATTGGGCTGCAAAGTTTTGCCTCATGTGCCATATTCACCTGACCTCATGCCTCGCACTTAGAAGGAAAGACTATATTTTTACATTGATTCACAAACAGGGTTTTTTTGAAAAATGGATTTTAAACCATCAGAACTAGACTAAGTTCTTAGCAACCAGTATTTTTATCTGCAACTGCTGGTTCTTATATACAAAAAGTGCTGCTAATGACTGAACCAATACAGTGAATAGGATTTACAATCTTCCCCTAAGTCTTTCTTCTCCAGTGGATGTTGATAATAGGGCAAATAAAATACTTGATTTAGATACATTTTAGTGCTTCCATCTATCATTCCATGAGTAGATAGATGGGACCAGAATCAATGGCAAATCACCTCACTCCATTCTCTTTATATTTCCTCATGGCTCTTGAGTTTGTAAAAATCAAAATTTGCCTAGAAAAATGAACACATAAGACACAGCACTTCATGTGGTCAAGAGGTTTCTAGGCTGTCTCTCCCTAGAAAAGCATTAGAGAAGCAATGTTACTGTATTAGTCCATTTTCACGCTGCAGATAAAGACATACCCACGACTGGGCAATTTACAAAAAAAAGAGATTTAATGGACTCACAGTTCCACGTGACTGGGGAGGCCTCACAATCATGGTGGAAGGTGAAAGGCACGTCTCACATGGCGGCAGACAAGGGAAGACAGCTTGTGCAGGGAAACTCCCCTTTTTAAAACTATCAGATCTTGTGAGACTTAGTCACTATCACAAGAACAGTGGAGGACAGACCTGCCCCCATGATTCAATTACCTCCCACTGGGTCCCTCCTACAACACGTGGGAATTCAGGATGAGATTTAGGTGGGACACAGTCAAACCATATCAGTCACCATTCTCCAAGCCTCAAAGATACTACATCCTCTCTTACCAACAGACACCTTCATCTATACTGGTCCTGCTTGCATCACCGCTCTGCCTGGACAATCTCCATGCACTCTTTAGGTCTTAATGTTCAGTTGATTTGAGACACTTCCAATAACCAAAGTTTGAGTTTAGCGTGCTGCTTCCCACACTTTAACGTCATTGCATACTTAATTGTACATCTCTACCAAGCATATGCAAATGTGGTGAGGGTAGTAGGTCCATGTCTCAATGCCTAGCTTCATGGTGTACTGAGATTATGTACTCAGTAACTATGGACAAAATGAGCCAGGACTGTTTGTAAGACTCTCTGAGGAAGCACTATGGGAGTGTGATTAGGAAGGTGCCTCTGGAAGGAGATGTGAAGCTCTGTGCCACTCCTAAGCATGCACCCCTGAGATGCCCCTTCCAGAGACAAGCTGTTGTGAGGAGCTTGTTGAGCTGACAGCCTGCAGCAGCTGCACCTCCAGGATCTGCCCAGCGTCTACAATCAGGCTATTCTTGCTGGGAGGCTCCAGCCAATGACAACACATGGTAGGGAATAAGAGCTGGGCCATTCCTGCCAACACGGGACTCCTTTCAGGGGCAGTCTTTGCTCTGGGGCTCTCTGATAGCTTGGCAAAGACTTCCTTAGAGCTGCCTTCAGCCAGTCCTCCTAGCTCACCTCTCTCCTTGCAGAGGTGTCAGACGTGCACCATGCATGGCCCAAATGCTCTCCCCACCAACCCCTGGTCCTTCTCCCTTTGATCCTTCCCAGGCAGTCCTTCCCTGCTAAAAATCTTTCCTGCACTTCAAATTCCACCATGGTGTCTGCTTAACAGAGGACCCTAATGACCAACTGTCAAATACAGTTGGCTGATACGATCAGATTATTCCTTCACATTTCAGCTGAAGAAACACTTAAGATGCTTCTTGTTTAAAAAAATTAATGAGAAATTAACATTCTAATATATGACTCCCAGAGCTGAAGAAATAAAAGTCATTTCTGAACAGCAACAGAAATCCATATTGATTTTTCTCTTTACATATCTCTATCATTGTTCCCAAGCCAGAGACTGTGAAGGACATGATTATTTATGTTCCTTCAAATTAATAGATCATTCAAATCCCTCACAGGACCTTCAAATGAAATGCTTCTAGCTCCAACAAAAGCTTTTTTTGGGGGGAGGGGGAGAGAGTCTCACTCTGTCACCCAGGCTGGAGGCTGGCATGATCAAGGCTCACTACAGCCTCAATCTCCTGGACTCAGGTGATCCTCCCCTCTCAGCCTCCCAAGTAGCTGGGACTACAGGCATGTACCATCATGCCTGGTTAAATTTTGTATTTTTTTTCAGAGAGAAGGTTTTGCCATGTTGCCCAGACTGGTCTTGAACTCCTGGGCTCAAGCAATTCACCCACCTCAGCCTCCCAAAGTGCTGGGTCTACAGGCATGAGCCACTGCACCTGGCCTCCAACAAACGTTATTTTTGTTTTTTTAAAACTATTTCTAATGTCCTCCATTCCCTTTTGGAAGAATGACATACTCCTCTCCTTTTTCTTCCCAATCAAGGCACAACCCACATGGGCTTTAGTTCTTCCTTCCCTTCATCCCATTTTACATTTTGAAATTTTCACTTATTTATTTGTATGCTTACTTGATTCAGTCATTTGGCTAAGATACTGAGTACCTACTATTTGCCAGACACAGCGTGCCACACTAACATGGTTTTCTGCCCTCAGGAAATTGATACCCAAGTATCTGATATATGAGTAAATACACAAACAGTTATTTCAGATACATGTAAGTGCTTTAAAGAAAGAAACCTGGGATGGTGTAATAGAGTGATGGGAGTGGGGTGGGATGAATAATTTGATAGGATACTTAAGAAACAACTTTCTAAGGAGGCAATATGGGAGCTGAGACCTGAAGGCATAAGAAGGAGACACCCTTGGCACAAGCAAAGGAAGAAGTCTCCTGACAGAGGAAACAGCAAATGCATAAGCTGGGAGGGGCTGCATACCAGGCAGGCTGGTGGGAGAGGAAGGCAGCACTTCCCTTCTAGGTCCATGAGAGCTGGCCTGTGTCTGTCTTAATCAGTGTTCCAAATCTGGGTTTGCACAGCGTGGGCATGCAATGTATTTCTGCTGAATGAATAAGTGAACTTCCTTTGTAGGTCAGTGTATTTTGCAGGTCTCGTCTGACTTCCCAGTTAGAGGGTAGGGTTGAAACCACACCCTGGGCATCCTGGCAACCTTCCCAGAGCCAGATATCTTTTTTCCATATGTAACAGCCTCTGCTGTCGCCTGAAGGTTTATGTCCCCTAACCAAATTCCTATGTTGAAATCCTAATCCCCAAGGTTATGAGGTGGAGTCTTTGGGAGGTAAGAGCCCTCAAGAATGGAGGATGGGATTAGTGCCCTTCCAGAAACTGAGAACTGGGAAGAAGCAATGGAAATACATATCTTTTTTTTTTTTTTTTTTTGAGAGCGTCTCTCTCTGTCATCCAGGCGGAAGTGCAATGGCACAATTTTGGCTCACTGCAACCTCCGCCTCGTGGGTTCAAGTGATTCTCCTGCCTCAGCCTCCCGAGTAACTGGGATTACAGGTGCCTCCCACCATGCTCAGCTAATTTTTGTATTTAGTAGAGACAGGGTTTCACCATGTTGACCAGGCTGGTCTCAAACCCCTGACTTCAGGTGATCCACCCACCTCAGCCTCCCAAAGTGCTGGGATTACAGGCATGAGCCACCGCGCCTGGCCCAGAACTATCTTAAAATGAAAGCCTCTATGTGGTATTTTTAGTAACTCTATTTTTCTATATTGAGTAGGTTTATTATTGTTACCTGCTGCATGACTGACCAATTTTGAGAGCAGAACAATTAATCCAAAATCCTACTTGCTCCAATTGACCAGACAACTGGTTTTAGTTTCACGGAAAGAGAGGGGGAACATGTTTGTTAAGCTCTATGGAGTTGGCTAATGTCTAAAGACAATCCTCCCAAAAAGGTGTGAAGATGTTTTATCACAGCTGTGGAGATGAAGGGGAGATTTATTATGGTTACTAATGCTATTTCTGTCAACGTCTCTGGAATTCTAATTAGATTATTAAAACTTTGCAAATCATTACATTACATCTAGACTGCACACCTCACTGTGACAAGGGTACTTTTGAAATTAGAGGATCTTGATGTCATAGGTAATGATGCAGTGCTGATAATAAAGTTGCAGGGAAATTCTTCCAATAAAAACCAGTTGGAAAAGACAGAACCCATTTATCTTACTTTCTCTCCTGGTTTTATGCCTGAGGATAAGAGGTCTGCAGCACAGAACAGTAGCCTGGCCTTTTCCATTCCAGTAGCGGCATGACGCTTGCTCACATGCTGCAAAGTTTAATAACTTGTCTGGCTACTTAAAATGCTTCCCTAGATCTGAGACGCAAACCAAACATTTATAGGTGAAAAGACAACTGAAAGAATATTTTTAGGAGAGATATGAAACAAATGGCAAGTTCAACACATAAGAACAGTACATCTTAGGGTGTTTTGCTTTATAACCTATGCATTCAAACTGGTACCAATTTGTTCAAAAGAAACAAATTGCTTACTGTTAACCCAGACCCATTTGCAGGTAATAAATGGGCGTGCTCTTTACCCATCAAATAATGGCTCTAATGCCCTTCAACATCAGGGGATGAGGAATGGGTGTCACCCTCTGTCCTCTGCAAGATAACCTGGTTCCTTTAGGTAGAGATCTGAGCCCTTCACATCCCAGCAAAAGGAAGTGTATGTGGCATACTTACCATGATGTACAACACCCTTCAACCCATGGATAATAGGATCCAGTGCAGAATTGTCCCTCGGACTGACCTACATGTAAAGGAAACATGATTGGTTAAATCTATTCTGGCATCAGGCACAACAGTCTCAGTTTAATCTTCTAAAGAGAAGGGAGGTGGGAGTAGATGTTATCTAGCAAGCTGCTTAGTTCTCACATACAACATGGCTCTCACCAAATTCAGGAGATTTATGACATCATAAAATCAAGTGAGGAAGTCTAAATCAAAAGAAACTTATCAGAATACATTATAACAGGAGACAAATACTATAGTCCAAGGAAACTCTTAAAAAGCAACTGCAAGATTTTCTTCTTGCCTTGTTTTATTAAAAGTAGGCCCAATCGGCTAAAAGGTCATTGAAAGTCATAAGAGAGCAATCCATCATTGAGGGAAGATTTCAACATTTTCTGGTGATTATGTTTTTCCCTTCTTTTTAGAAAATGAATCTGTTTCCTGCCAGCCTATTCTCCTTCGTAAGGATCCCAGTCCCTTGTGAAAAATCACATATTCTAAAATTTATGGAAAGCAAAAGAAGAGGGGAGAGAAGCTTGAAGAAACAGTGTCTCCCACCCTCATTTCCTCCTGGGGTTTTTAATCCCCCTCAAAAGTCAAGCCTCTTCAGTCTTCCTCCCATCTCTTCTTTCCCTTAACTTTCTAATACTACTCAGCAGAACTCCTCATTCTTGCCCATTCTAGAAGATTAAAATTCTAGCAGCATATCACAATTTTGGCTTTCAAATACTTTCTTTTAGACATATAGAGATTTTTACAAATGAAATGAAATGAAGTCTTGAATTTGTTTCAAGATAATCCAAGAGTGAACAGCAGGGGGAGTGAGTGGGGTATACATGCCACAGGATTGACCTGAATCAATCATTTATGACCTTGGGTGGTAGGTATAGGATGGGTCATTATACAATTTTCTTCACTTTTATGTATATTTAAGTCTTTCCAAAATAAATAGTTTTTCAAAAATCTATTATCTATGGCCAGCATAGCTCCCCCCATCCCTCATTGATAGTATTTATATATAATCCACTTCTCACATAATGAAGTTGAGATATTGATGAAACTTTCACTCTGTAGCACAATCCAATTTGATGCTTTCAGGTCAATTCAGAGGAATCAAGGGCCACCCCTAGAATGAATTTTAAGGTGACCGAAAATTTTCCACATTCCTTTCTACTCTTACAATTTTTCCCTGTTGGGTTGCTGTTCCTCGTGTGTCCTCTCTGACAATAACACACACTCCACACACTTCCAGCTCTCCTAAGCCTCAGCGTCTCCAGAAGAGAGCAGTGGTTCTCAAACGGGGGAGATATTGCCCTACCAGGGGGACATGTGACCATGTCTGGGGACAATTTTGGTTGTCACATAGCAGTGGGAAGGGAATGACAAGGGGAGGGGCTACTGACATCAAGGTAGAGGCCAGGGCTGCTGCTAAACATCCTATAATGCTCAGAATAGCTCTCTACAACATCTTATCTGGCTAAGATGTCAATGGTGCAGAGGGTGACGGTTAGAAGCCCTCATTAGATGCTCTATGAGTTAATAGTGACTACATCTTCATGTCTAGAGCCTAACTTCAGAATACAGGTGCTATTAAATACAGGATTGTGTTTATAGACTAATACAATATGTGGAGTTTGCTACTGCTTTGTAAACACTACAGATACAAAAAAAAAAAAAATTCAGTGAATAGGAACTCAGTGTATCAGATCATAAAGGTGGAATTCTGGGAGTTGGCATAAGTGTGCCTCCAAATTGCCCAAGAAGCTGCTCAAGCCAGGGACTGAAGCATGAAACATTCTTGAAAGGCAACCATGCACAGAATACACCAAATCAAAACTGCATTAGAAGAAACATCGTATTTGTACCATAGCAAGTAATTGATCAAAATTTTAAAACCTGGTCAAAAATGGAATTACAGCTCAGGAATACAAGAGAGGAGAACCTAACCAGTAAATGTGGCCAAGTTTCAAGAGGCCAGAATAGAATAAAATAAGGATCCCAGAGAATGATTCCATATCAAATTCAAGCTATAGACAAAAAGATGGTCCCTTTGATTCAGTATGGAGATGCCAGCTTAACTACCTGTAGTTACTCTAATATCTGTGAGAAATGACAAAATAGCCACAATTTCCCTCTATCCCTGTTACACGCACCTTTATAACTTGACTTTGCCCTCCTCTATGAAAAGTGTACACCAATTACTCCATTATTTGAAATCGGGCTTGTCCATATGTCTTGCTCTAGTGAATGGAAAATTAGTGAACATGATGCAGACACAAGCTCATAAAACACTTGGATTGTTTGGAATCCTGAGATCAACTGAAGAATTCCAAGTTAGCCTATTAAAGGATGAGCGATTACAAGGAGTAGACATAGGTAGTTCTAGCTAACGTTCTTCTAGACTCACCAGCCTACCACCACCAGATAGGTGAGTGAGTCCATTTGAGACCATCCACCCTCGGTGGAACCATCTGCAGTCCACAGAGATGAGCTGAACTGGCCATACCCAGAAGAACTGACCAGCCAACCTACTGACCCATAAAACGATTTGTTTTAACTAACTGGAATCATTTGGTACAGAGCAAAATTTAGCCATTAGAGTTCCTATGAGTTGTATGCAATAATAAAAAATGGGAAATAGGCTATGATATCAACAATTTTTTAAAACAATGTATCTTGCTTATGGTATGTCTTAAAAGTTTCCCAGTAATATTCCACATCACAAGATAAAGCATTTGCTGGCCACCTGATCAACTCATGTGCTCCTCCAAAAAGGTGTTATCCCTTCTCTACCATGGCAACATTCATCAGATACTCTGATCTTGGATCCTGAACGAGAGGGCATATTTTACACTCAGGGGGACCACTATGGTTTGAACGCATCCCCAGCATTTCATGTGCTGGAAACTTAATTCCCAATGCAATAGCGTTGAGAAGCAGAACCTTTAAGAGGTGACCAGGTCATGAGGGTTCTGCCCTCATGAATAGATTATCATCATTACTGCCAGAGGGAATTTGTTATAAAAGTGAGTTTGGCCCCCTTGCAACCCCCTCTTGCTCTCTCACATTCTCTCTCTTGTTCATGTGATACGTGTTGCCATGGTTATGATGTGGCAAGAAAGCCTTGCCAGATGTCAGGGCCATTCTCTTGGACTTCTCAGCCTCCAGAACCATTAACCAAATAAATTTCTGTCCATTATAAATTACCCAGTGTGGTATTCTGTGATAGCAGCACAAAAAAGACTAGGTCAGGAACTTTTTAATGCATTTAGTCTCATCTGATAATATGAAGGCTCAAAGAAAGTGTTTCTAATCTTCCTTGACTGACACACACCAATAATATTTGTAGGCTATGCAAAAGGAAAACAACCAGTCAACCTAGTCCACGTTCAATTTTTGGTCACTTCTGATTACAGCTTCTCTGTGTCTGATACTCAGACCTCACCTCATCTGAGCTCAGGAACCTGACCCCAGATTCTAAACAACTGCATAAATGCCAAGCCTTCGACAACAACCATTCGGCTCCCATTGTCTTCATTGGTGGTTAATATGGCTGGCGTTGAGAAGATGAACGAGGAGAAAAGGAGAGAAAATGAAGATTATTGGCTGGTCAAAGTAACTTACTAACAATACTGAGCTCATCCTCTGATCTATGTCTTGGTTCCAAAACTCAGGGTGGGGAATCCAAAGAGCATGCTAATAAGTGAATTTGTTCCAGTAAGGCATAACCCTAACTGAAATAATCCCTTTCACTCACTGTTTCAATCAATTTCCCAGTTTAAAAAAATTCATGAGCATAAGCTAAGCAATTTTGGCAGTTTTTAAATATGACAACAGTGAAGAGGGCTGTATTAGCAACCTGTGTTTACAATTTATTCTCCGTCTAGGATGGAGGAGGCCAGGCATGGGGAAAATATGGAATTCTGAGTCAGGTATGGATGATTTGAGCTTTAGTGTCCTTGTCTGTGAAATGGGGATACAGTCTTATAATGTTGTCATGAGGATTAAACGTTTAAAGCTTACAGTATAATGCTGGGTACAAATGCCACATCCAATAAAGGACGAATAACACTGGGCAACAAGTTGACCTAAACACTCGAATTTAAATGAATGACAAACAAATGAAATTTATCCCTGAGTTTGTCAATGTGCTTGGCTCTGAAAGTAATACCTCTCTGAGTTCAAATTTCAAAAGATCCAAATTTATGTTTTATTTGACATCCACTCAATTTTGTAATATGCTGTTCCTTTTAAAGCCACATGAGAAGAGATCCTGGCTCTTGAAATTTGCTTCCTTCCACTTTAAGATCAAAGGAGTTATGCAGTAATATGGAGAAGGCAGCAATTGCACAAATGAGCTTAAAATGGACTAGAAGAAACAGACACCCACCCCCTTTCCCTGCAGAGTTCATACTCTGATAGCAAAACTTCGCTCCTGGCACTTCCACTTCAGAGCAGCTTTCGTGGCATTAGTCATCTTCAAAAGGATGGCACACAAACTCGACAAAGGGCTCTGAATTAAAGCTTTTCAGTGTCTTTAGATAGAACCAAAGTATATAGAGACACTGACAATACAGAAAACCATGAAACGTAGGTTTGGGCTAAAGGCCAAATTCATATAAATGCTCATGAAATCTAAACTTCGTAACATTTTCTTTCCAATTAATAGCCCACCATAAGGATCCACGTAATTTTCAAATTAGTAGCCACGCTATCAATAATCTCTAGAGATATGTTTATCTGGAGGCTCTACAGGAGGGCCTGTGTTTACTCTTGCTTGAAGTAAAATGAAAAGGAAGCAGAGAGACCCCATCAGATGACATGTGCCTGCGTTCAGATATGTGCTGCCATTTACTTCTACTGCCCCCATGCCATTTGGCCCTTGACTTGGATCCTAATAATTTTCTCTCTGTCAAGTCCTAGCCATCTGCTAAATAGGATGGTCAAGACAACCTACTTGCCTTGAATCCGATACCACCAGCTGCTCCTTCAGTCCCATAAAAATCACATCCAGACAATATCCTCTTGTGGGAAAAAGGATTTATGCATGCTGAGGGTGAATGGCTACACCATTAACCATGGCGTCAGAGAAAAGTGACAAATGGCAGGACCAGAGACTCCACATGGCCTTCCTAAATTGCAGAGAAGAGGACTCACCCACCCCAGCAGTTAGCAGGTAACTGTGTCTTCAGAAGCTAATTTGCTGTATTAGGACAAGGGCAAGCACTTCTCAGGATGTTTGGTTTCACATCTGAATCTCCCCTCCTTCCGTGGCTCTTACCTAAAAAGCCATGTGGCAAGGATGCTGTAGTTTCTTTCATTCTGACTTCAACATCCTAGTGACCACTAACCAGATTTTTGTTCACGTTGCTGTCACAAAGTATTTATAACTTCGTTATTTTGCATCCCTGCATTTTTGGTTAGCTCTTAACCAGAGAGAGATCACTGCCCGGCTTCCTTTATTAGTAAGTTAAACACTTGGCAATAATTTAGGAAATGTGGCTATGTTCAAGAAGACAATTTTAGCATGAAACCACTAACCACTGAGCTATATTGAAAACACTTTTCTTTTCCTGACTTTTCTTTTTAGTCTTTACAAATACTACTTTCCTTCTTGTATAGCCAATGGTCTTAGTTTCTGATATAGAAATGTAGTTTTTCCCTTTTGACATTCCAACATCATTTTCTAGTGTCTCCTAACTATCGCTGCTGCAATGGGATATTACAAAAAGCAGAATCAGAGGTGTTGGCACATGTGGCATCCCAAACTGCCATGAAATAAGTCGGAGAGGAATACAGAGACACAATTCAGAGTGATGCATGGCAAGGGAAAAAAGAGCTCTGTAAACCTTTAGGACTTTTCATGAAATTCCGATAAAGATAAGTAAACAAGTGTGGATTCCTGGTCTAGAGAATTGCTTTAAATGCAACTACTAAATTCCAGGATCATACATTAAGCCTAATCTAACAGATATGCAAAATATAACCGAGGCTTCTCACAGAAGTGCCCCTGTCCGAAGCGAAAGGTATGGCCCTGTATCATCATCTATTTTCCAGGATTTGACAGGGACAGACTCCTGGGACTGGTTTCCACTGGCAGATGAGAAAACTCCTAATTCCTCAGGCTTGGGAAGGGATTAATATGAAAAGGAAACACAATTATAAATGCTAATAGGATTCACCCTCCCCCCTTCAAATGCAGCTTGAGCACGGCCACGGTTTACTTACTGTTAATTCATAATATTAATGAAAACTAGTTAGTTCACAGGTTATTCATCTCCAGAGAATTGAGATTCGCAGTCAGAGAAGGCCACTTGAGGAAATGAATTTTGTGCTTTTGATCTACTTAAACTGACCATTCTCTGGCCCCCTGACCCTGCCTCCAAAACCCACCAGAGTGTTTACCATCTCATTGTCAGACTTGGCTTGGAAGAGTGCATTACTGGAAAAACCAACCCCCGCAGGGCGACAGCAAGGCTGGTAGCAAATCCGTACAAAATGGCAGATCTTGCCAGGCGCAGTCTTGCAGATTGTCAATACAGGAGATTTCTCATTTTCATGAGGATCAAACTGTCCTGGGGTGGGCATACAATTCCATTTCCTCTAGCTTTGGATTCACCCAACATGCCATTTCAAAGCCAGAGCAGAAAGAGAGGGAGGAAGTGGGATGGCTGGGGTGCCTGGCAAAAGGTACTCCCATAGGGGCTGCATGGTGATTTCTGTCCTTCTGTCTTTTTAATGCATTGTGTTTCAGAGTCAAGAAGGTGTTGGGAAAGGCTTTACAACATTCCAAGCCGGGGTCCCAGAACCTGTCTGTCCTACCCTTTCCAGTCTTCTCAAAGTGCAGGCTGCCCCTGAACTGGAGAGAAGCAAAACAGAAATTCCAGCTTTGCAAAGCATGACCTAGAGTCTTAAGCTACAACGCACACTATTTCACACAGATATTGTCATGACCTTTGAATTTAAAAAAATAAAATAAAATAAAATTTAAAAAAGGTATGAGATCTGGGGAAGCCTGGGACAAAAGCAGCTTATTTCATGTTCAGTGACTTGCCTGCAAGTTTCTCCTGATTCTGTGTGGCAGTGCTGGACAACTTTGACTTTCCCTTGTTAATAATCTCGCCATGCACTGAAAAGCCCCAACAATATCAAAGGCTTAGTGGAGAAGGCAGAGCCGACTGTTTTCACATGTAGCAAGTTACTTCAACCAAAACACATTAGATGTGAACTCTTAACCCTTGTTTTTTCATTCCCTGGAAGCAAAAAGCTGCTCAGGGGTACTCCATTTACAAAAGGCTCGAAATCCAGAAAACATTGAGTGGGGATGCCTTTAATTTCCCATCATGTATGCAGCATGAAAAATATAAGAGACAAGGCACATTGGATTAAAGAGGTTGCCAGGTTGATCCTTCTGTTGAAAAAATGTCCCTCCATAGGAGTAGGAGTAGGTAAGATTATCATTTTGCATTATTAGGAATGGGGGAAGACCATGTAAATATCATGTAGGTATCATATGTAGAATGTTAAAATGACCTAAATGACCTTAAATACTCCTTTATAGTTATGAAAAAGGTGATGGGGGAGACAATGTTATGGGCCCTCAGGCCAAATTATAAGCACTGGCACCTTAAGCGCATTGATTCAACCAATATGTACTGACTGTCTACTGCAGGCTGTGATGGGCTCACTCTAAGATGATCCTCCAAAGACCCCTGACTCCAGGTATTCAGACCCTTATGTAATCACCTTCCCTTGAGGGTGGGCTAGATCCAGTGGCTTAGTTTTATTCGGTAGAATAAGGCAAAAGCAATGTTATGAAAGATTCTGGCCATGTGAAGTGGCTCATGCCTGTAATTCCAGCACTTTGGGAGGCTGAGGCAGGAGGATCATTTGAGGCCAGGAGTTTGAGACCAGCTGGGCAAAACAACATCTCTAGAAAAGAATTTTAAAAATTAGCCAGTGTTTGGTGGTGCACACCTGTAGTTCTAGCTACCCCAGAGGCTGAGATGGGAGGATCGCTTGAGCCCAGGAGTTAGTGGTTACAATGAGCTATGATAATGCCAAATGGAACTGATGGTGGCCTTTGGCCAACAGCGAAGAAGCTCCTCAGTCAAACAGCCCTTGAGGAACTGGGTTCTGCCAACAATCTAAGTAAAATTAGAAGTGAATCATTCGCCAGTTGAACTTTCGGATGAGATCATAGTCCCAGTTGACACCTTGATTGCAGCTTTGTGAGAAACCTTGAATCTGAGGATACACAGAAACCGTGAGATGGTAAATGTGTGTTGTTCTAAGCTGCTGAGTTTGTAGTAATTTGCTCCATCGCAGTAGATAACCATATGCCAAGAACTGAGTAGCAGAATAGAGTATGCCATTGAACAAATCCCAGTGCTCTGCCCTCACAGAGCTGATGATCTAGTTCTAGCTCCCACAGAGGGGTTGGGGGCCCTGGCTTCTGTAAGGAACCCACACATCACCATTTTCCTTACACTGCTGCATCAGCTATCAAAAGGCAGTTTCCCTTCTTCTAGATGAGTTCTTGCCCCTCATGGACCTCAGCTGCTATGTCACTGTTTCTAGAGTTTGAAAAGAAGCAGTTTGTTTAGAATCCAAGTTCCAACCAAGAAAACTTGGCAAAAAGAATGAGCAAACCCCAAATGGAGCAAATAAACATCGATAATCAATTCTGGGATATAGATATAGAATTTTCGGTAGCTTTTATGTTTAAACAAATATAGAAAACCAATTAATTGCAGCACAGAAGCTAAGTGAAAGGTGCCACTGAACAAGGCACAGGGTGTAATGCAGTGGCATGGACAGCTGCTGTTTCATATCCACAGCAATTAAGTGCAAACTAATTACATACCCCAGTGTTTTTTTTTCTTTTAAGACGCGGTAGTTTTACTCTGTGCTTCCTTAGAAGCACTGAATGATTGCTGTCATAATGTAGTCTCTGAAGACTGATTAAGTATCAATTCACTCTCCTAAGCAATACCTCACAGGTCTTTCCCTATTCCAAACCATGGGCTCACGGAAGGGGTTTGCTGCCTGATACTACAAGAGAAACTTAAGCTCCTTGTCATCATCCTCTAGGAAATAAACCTGCTAACTCATCTAAACATTGTACTTAATTCATAGACAAACCAGTGAAAATTGTGTTTAGGGGGCTACTATTAAAGCCGTCAGAGCACGATTTAAGGGTCTCAGTTAAGCTACGTTTTTTCTGGGTGTGGGGTTACAGAGTTTAAGTGGACAAACATCTCAAAATCCACAAATTAGGGAAATTCCTTTCTAGTAATAGGCAGTCTAAACAAAATCCAGCCCCATCTCGAGGTGGACATAGATTAATGCTAACTGAAGAGTTTGGCTTTGTATTTAACATGCACCTGAGTTCAATGGAGGATAAAATTAAACTGCAACAAGGAAAGACAAAATCTTTCCCAGCAGGCCTTGATTGATAGAACGTGCCATTTGTAGCAGAACAAAATGGAAAACCAGAAAGTTTGTTCCCAGCAATCATTGCCTCACTGGGCCAACTCTTTCTCCTCTGAGAAAATAATATGATTTCTTCATAGAGCATGTAGTCTACTTATTTAAGCAACTGTGCTCAGGATCTTTCAATTCTTCCAGCAGTTCGGTTGGAAAAAAATGGTCCCAGTAGGGGAGAGGGTGGTGTAGGTAACATTTAGCCAGGAAGAGGCTTATCTTATGACAACTGCCATTGACAGTAACCTGGGAATAAGTAACTCCATAGAAAACGCGCAGATGGATCCCCTGTAGGTGAACACGATGAGCTCATTTTAAACTGCAAGCTGGGTACGTAAGACAAGTGTAGTGGTTAAGTACAGGGTTTCTGAAACCCAATTCACAGCCCAGCTCTTCTACTTAAGCAGTTGTTTGGGCACAGCAAAGTGAATTACAATCTAGTTGTGCCTCAACTTCCTCATATGTAATGTTGAGATCACCCCCCTAAAAAACCTCATAGGGTTGTTAAGAGGATTAAATGAGTATTTAGCACAGTTCCTAACACATCCAAGATCCTTAAAAACTGTAGCTATAAGCCATTCTTCCCCCCCAAAGAGGCAGGCATGCCCTGCTGGTACCCAACCAGGAACACACAAAGTTCCAAAAATACTCCCACTTCTGGTTACAGACAGATCAATTATTTTGGAGTCCTGAACTAAATTCAGCCAATCACAATCCTCTACCCACACCCCAATCTTTCATCTTCCAATCTTTTGAGACAGAGTCTTGCTGTCACCCAGGCTAGAGTGCAGTGGCACGATCTTGGCTCACTACAACCTCCGCCTGTGGGTTCAAGCAATTCTCCTGCCTCAGCCTCCCCAGTAGCTGGGATTACAGGTGCATGCCACCACACTTGGCTAATTTTTGTATTTTTAGTAGGGACGGGGTTTCGCCATGTTGGCCAGGCGAGTCTCGAACTCCTGACCTCAAGTGATCCACCCGCCTTGGCCTCCCAAAGCACTGGGATTATAGGTGTGAGCCACTGCACCTGGCCTTCAATCTTTTATTTTAATACAATTTTAACATTTTTCCATCCAGCAGACTAAATCCCCAAACCTAGGAATTATTTTGATTCCACTCCTTTCTTGACCCACTCACTTCCTTTCTTGCCATCCAGAGTCTGGAAGATTCTACCTCCTAAACGCATCTTGAATCTGACCACCACTTCTCTGCAGTTCCTCTGGTCTAACCGCATCCTGGATCAACACCATCTTGTACCTAAACCACTTCCAGAAGCCTGACCTAACTGGGTTGCCTGCTTTCTCTGCTGTACCCTCCAATTCTTTCTCTGCCTAATAGACCAGTACTTGTTTTACCCTGGCTGCCCACTGGAATCATCTTCAATCAGTTAAAAAAAAAAAAAAAAAAAAAAAAAAAAAACCCAAAAAACTAAAAACAAAAGTAGACTACAACAATGATGAAACACTATTCTGATTGACCTAAGGGTGTGGCCTGGGCATCTGGATGTTGAAAAGCTCCCTGGATGATTCTGATGTGCAGGTAGGGATGAGAATCACTGAGTCAGAATGAGCTTTTAACAATAAATCTGGCTGGGCACAGTGGCTCACAACTGTAATCCCAGCACTTTGGGAGGCCAAGGTGGGCAGATCACAAGGTCAGGAGATTGAGACCATCCTGGCCAACACGGTGAAACCCCGCCTCTACTAAAATACAAAAAAAAAAAAAAAAAAAAAAATTAGTCGGGCGTGGTGGTGCATGCCTGTAGTCCTAGCTACTCCGGAGGCTGAGGCAGGAGAATTGCTTGAATCGGGAGGCGGAGTTTGCAGTAAGCCAAGATTGTACCACTGCACTGCAGCCTGGGTGACAGCAAGACTCTGTCTCAAAAATAAATAAATAAATAAATAAATAAATAAATAAATAAATAAATAAATAAATTTAAAAAATACACAAAAAATGAAAACAAATAAATCTAATCATAACCCACGATAGCGTAAAAGCTCTCCCAGATCTGGGCCCAGCAGACCTCTAGATTCTTCCAGGATTTCCATGGTTCCCTACAGGACTCCTGGGCTTCCTTCCTCTTCCTCAAAGACTCTGAGCATTTCACTGCCTCCAGGCCTTTGCCCCTGTTGTTCCCACTGGCTACGCTGCTCATTCCTTAGCTCTTTGCAGGGCAACTTCTCAGTCGTCAGAGCTCAGCTCAATGTAGCTCCTACAGGAGGCCTTCCCTAGCTCATTCCAAATGTTTGTTAACTCAGTACTCCGGTTAGTTCCTTCCTGGCACCAGTCTCAGTTTGTCAATTCCTGAAGCTCAGGGTATGGCCCAACTGGTTGCGTCAGCTGAGGAAATCCAGGCTGGAGAGTCCTTGAAGTTTAAGCAGGTCAGAAATCCTCACACCCTCTGGGTATCATGGGAATAACATATCCTTTCTCCAGCATTTCCTACCCTTCATTGTAATTACCTGTTTAGACATCTGCTCCCTTGACTGGACTAGAAGCTCCCTGAGGGCAGGGCTTGCACTTTATTTAGTTTGTTTCATATTCCCAGCTCTATCTTAGTGCCAACAGAGAGCTGATGCTAACAAGATGTTTGCTTCCTAGGAGAATAGGAGGTAGCTATTAAAGAGGTGAAGCAGGGAAAAGACGTAAGGGGGACGAAGCTAAAAGAAGACTTTAACCAGGTATCTAGAGAGTTCAAAGAGTTCTGGGATTTATGTCCAAAAGTTGTGATCCAAGTCTTGGTTGTGTGACCTGAGATAAGTGACTTTAATCAATATGGGCAAGTAGACAATGACGCACACTTCCTGGGTGGTTCTGCAGGGGTAAAATGAAAAGATGCCTGTGACACAGGCATTATTTTTCCACTGTATACAGACCAGGGGATTATCACATTGTGGTGGGATTTGTTTTTATTTTCTTTTAATCCATGACTGAAAAGTGGTATGGAATTAGGAGGAAAAGGCAAAAGCAAGAAACATAAAATTAAAAAAATAATAGTTATCATTATTAACAAGGACTTCTAACGCAGGTTTCTAGCCTTTTTCCTTTTTCTAGATCAGAATTTGCTCGTATCAGTTCTCGGCCTTTTGGCTAAGATCAAGTGCAGAATTTGCTCCTAACTGGTTAAACACACGGTCTTCCAAGTCAGGTTGCCTTGGTTCAAATTACACTTCTGCCACGGATGAGGTATGACAAGGGCCAGCATGCCATGACCAGCAAGGCAAATCCCACCCATAGACTGCATCTGTAAATAAACATTTATTGGAACACAGCCAGGTTCACTCATTTATGTATCATTGGTGGCTGTTTTTGTGTTACAAAACCACAATCAAGCAGTTGGAACAGAGATCTCGTGGCCTGCAAAGCCGAAAATATTACGATCTGGCCCTTTGGCCCTTTATAGAAAAAGTTTGCCAATTCCAGTTTTACACAAACAAATTACTTAACTGTCCTAAGCCTCAGATTCTTCAGTCTGGAACATGGAGATATTAACAATACTTCCCTCTTAGGGCTGTACTTTACTCAGAGGGCTGAGAGAGGTCAATGGGACAATCCACATAAAATAATTCACACAATGCCAGGCACATGGGAAGAATTCAATGATGAAATTACTGAACAGTAAACATTACTGTTAAAATGATCAGTGCTAAACTCCATCCATCCACCTATTCATTAATTCAATCACTAATTCATACATTCAACAAATATTTACTAAGCACCTAATAAGTGCCAACAATTATACTAGGGATGTATTGTCCTGCAAATGTATCTATTAGACAAACAAAAGCACAGACAAAAGAAAATGAATTTTTTCTGCCAATCAGGTGCTCAAACCCTGTGAATTGTGTAATTTTAATATTAGTAGACACAGTACTAATACTATATCAACCAGACTATGAGTTTTGTTTTGTTTGAAGACATACTGCAATAGGAAACCCGATGCCTCTTCCTCAGTAAGCCTTCAAAATATCTTTGCAGAATGACTGATAAATTGATAGTTGTTACCAACCAGAGAGGCTTCCAATGATGAAAAACTGCACAAGTTTTATGGCATAGTAAATGAACCACACCTGTAAACGTCACACGAAAATCTCCTAAAATTTAGAAACAGCTTTTTACAGGTATTGTGTTAATCAGATCTTGGTATCCCTGCAAATGTAATTTAAAAGACTAAGCATGCTCTGAGAAACGTGAGAGTTATTTTAGAATGTTAAATACGCAAAGTTCAACATTTATATAAGGCACAGTGCACTGATTCTGTTGGTAGAGCAAAATACAGATTTAAAGCAGTTTGTGAGCTAACTGGGAAAAGTCCCCTTTAAATTCTCAAACTTTATTCATACATTTTCAGGTGAAACCTTTGTGAAATATATTGCATGCTTCATTGCCTCCTTAAACATAATTTAAGCCTCTATAATGACTAAAGATGGTCCTTCTGAATAACAATTGGGTGACCAGGTTCTAATAAAGCAGAAGTCTCAGGGTACATGTTCTCATGCAAGTGTCACGGAAAGTAAAGACACACAGAACCCTGAAGAGCTCTCTAGTGAATGTAGTATGTGTGTTTTAGTGTATGGATATGGTGACATATAAATTGGTGCCTGTGAACCTTTAAAATTATTTTTAAATTATTGCCTGTGCATTAGCTCCTCAAGACTGTGAGTTAACTGACCCACTTGTAAGCTGCGTGACGTATAAGAAGTCTCATTAGGAAACAATTCTAAAACTCATAGGTCCTTAGTTTAAAATGGTCTTCCCATTAGACATTGAGGTCCCAGATGAAATGCATGTTGTGATTTGCTTATTATCTTAATTTTTCACTGAGGTGTAACGTAAACCAGTAAGCTACACAAATGTTAAGTATATAGTTAGAAGCATTTTCACATCTGTATACACCCATGCAACCTCAGCCAGATGAAGACAAAAATTTCCAGAACTCTAGAAGGCTTCCTTAAGACCCTCCAGTTGATAGCCCCATATTCCATATGTATTAATGGAAACACACACCAGAATCTTGTCTCACCTTCTTTCACTTGTCATTGTATCTGTGAGATTCACCCATGTTTGTCCAAGTAGTAGGAGTTCATTTTTATTACTGTAGAGAATACCATTATGTGAAAATATCCAGATTCATTTATCCAATGATTTGCTGTGTTTATGGTAAATTATTTCTCTTTCTGTTGCATAAAGCATCACCAACTTGATGCAGTTTATGGAAAGAAGATTTTCAGCCAATAAAGCACATCAGAGTAGGGTGTAACATTTCAGGAAAGGAGGCACCACAGCAATCGTGTTGAATTTTAACTTTTTCCAAAGGATACTAAAAGGCCTACCTGATACTAGATGGATTTTCAATCTGTCCTATGACAATGGGAGTCAGCAGAACCTCATCGACAAGTGCAAGGACTTTAAGAGTTGGGCAGACCTTCCGGTTTGGGTTCTTGGCTCTGGCTACCTGGCTGACACTGGGCAAGTAACTTAACCTCCTTGAGACTCAATTCCCCCAACTCTGAAATCAAGACAACACTGACAGTAAACCTCTTACAGCTGTCATGAGAGTTGCTACAATAATTCACTTATCAAATAAACATCCCCAAATCCTGGTTATTACTGTAATTGAAAAAGTTGCTTTCAATATACTGAAACCTTGACTGGCAAATTAAAAACATCATAGTAAACTTATTTTTTGAGCAACCCTTGTAGTTATATTCTTTCCCACTATTAGAATGTGCTTTGGGGCCAGGAGTGGTGGCTCACACCTGTGGCTCACACCTGTAATCCTAGCACTTTGGGAGGCCAAGGCAGGTGGATCCCTTGAGCCCAGGAGTTCAAGACCTGCCTGGGCAAAATGGCAAACCTTTGTCTCTGCAAAAAATACAAAAATTAGTGCCACTGTACTCCCAGCTTAGATGAGAGGGTGAGACCCTGTCTCCAAAAAAAAAAAAAAAAAAAAAAAAAGAATGTGCCTTGGATCAATCTATATGGTGCCTGGCACAGTTATACTCTATAAGTTGAAATTCTGAGATAACAGAAATTAATAATACTAACTTCAAGCAGATATAGAAGTGACATATTAATTTTCTTTGGGTTTGGCTGTCAGTAAAGAGCAAACATGAGTTTCACAGTCTTTTCTCCATTACCAATCACTTTTCACAGAGTGGTAACCTACCTGCTTATATTCCCTAACCCTTGAAAACCTCTTGATATATGTTACGAAAAAAAATTTTAGTTGAGAGTCTGCACCAAAGATAAACACTGTTTAAATAACCCAAGGGAAAGGGATTTTTTCATGTGTGATTTCTAGTCATCTGCATTAATGTTGAGAAGATAAACCAATAGGAAGGTTATCTATGAATTTTAGATACTCTGTACACCACCTTCCATGAAACCTGAGGGAGATGAAAACTCTCTCTGGTTGGTAGTCAGGTCACTCGGGTATGGATCAAGAGGTAGGAAGATAAGAGATGAGAAAAACGTGATGAGGCCCTGAAAATCTCTATTTTTCTGATGACCTGAAAATCTTTAAGCTTTAACTGTGCCTCTGTACAACTGCAACAGTCAGTTGAAGCCCAGTTTAGCAAAACTATGTCAGTAAATACTAGCCCAAGAATGTAAATTACCATATTTGTTTGGGGCTTTAAAAAACAGTTATTAATATTTTTACGGCTGGGTGTGGTGGCTTCTGCCTGTAATCCCAGCACATTGGGAGGCTGAGGTGGGAGGATTGCTTGAGGCCAGGAGTTCAAGACCAGCCTGGACAACATAGTGAGACCCTGTCTCTATAACAAATTACAAATTAGTAGGGCAAGGTGGCATGTACCTGTCCTAGCTGCTCAGGAGGTTGAGATGGGAGGATTGCCTCAGCTCAGAAGTTCGAGGCTGCAGTGACTTATGATTGCACTAATGCACTCCAGCCACAGAGACAGAGCAAGATCCTGTATCAAATAAATAAGTAAACACATTTTAAAAATTATCTTAGTATGTTTAGAGGTTAACATTCTTTACTCTGCTTTTCACTGACTCTGTTACAGAACTCAAACAGCTGAAGTATATGAAGTACTTTGCCTACTACATGTAGGAAAGAGAAAGAATATCATAAAAGCACAAGAAACTTGTGAGTTAAAATAATGACTCCTAAACAACAACAACAAAATGCCCTGTGTTAATGAGAATATGGTCAACTGATTACCTGTATACTTGGTTAAGGGAGTTACATGAACAACAGCCTTTCAAAATTAAAACTGAGTATACTTGTTAAGCAACCAAATCTATGCTTTTTTTTTTTTTTTTTTTTTTTTTTTTTTCCTCTTTTGAGACAAAGTCTCACTCGGTTGCCCAGGCTGGAGTGCAGTGGTGCGATCTCAGCTCACTGCAACCTCTGCCTCGCAAGTTCAAGTGATTCTCCTGCGTCAGCCTCCCAAGTAGCTGATATTATGGGCACATGCCACTACATCCAAGTATTTTTAGTAGAGATGGAGTTTCACCATGTTGGCCAGGCTGGTCTCGAACTCCTGACCTCAGGTGATCTGCCCACCTCGGCCTCCCAAAGTGCTGGCATTATGGGTGTGAGCCACCACACCCAGTCAGAAATCTACTTCTAAGACTTTTAAACAATAATGTGAACAAGTGGATATGGGCATAAACGTATCAATACAACATATCAGTATTGTTTATCAGAGGATGACCATCTGAAGTTATTCTAATAAATCTATGAATAGTTACCTACTTAAAATATGGCATCACCATTTAGTGTCACACTATGAAGTAGTTAAAAAGGTTAAGGAAAATCTATATCTTCTAACATCAAGATATGATTATTACATATGACTAGGGTCAAAATCACTTTATAGTAGTTTCGTTTTATTCAGGTAACATATTTATACGTGTTTTTAAAACTTCTGACAGCAGAAAGGCAAACTTTAGTGGTTCCCTCCACACGGTCGGATCCGTGTTGCTTGACATTTGTACAAGCATGATTATTTTTAGAACCAGAAAAAGTGATCTGCATTTTGAAAACACATTGTATTCAAATGTTGATATATTGCATATCTCAATTCTGATATATTTATATATAATTTGGTATGTGTATTTTATGATTTGGATCTGTGTATATATCAAATTTGGCATATTTTTATCAGATATGTAAATGATTAAATTATAAATAAGGATTTATATATATCACAGTAAGCATTTCAGCAAAGAGCGACCCAGGGTGAGTGGCAGGAACTAGATTCGTGCTGATCAGTTTCCAGCTGGCTGCTGTGTTTCTGACACAGTGTCAGATGCTGTCAGACCACAGCTGGACTCCTCTGTGGCGGGTAACAGGAACAGACCATATTCCCACACAGCTAATCTTTAATCTACTTCTCCTCCCATGTGGAGCTGGATGGGGTCAGGAGATGCCAATATGGAATTTCTCAGCAAACTTCTGGGAGCCTGGTCTCATCCTGACCTGGGTAAGGAGCACAAGAAGATGTTGCACTAAACCTAAGAAGCTGGTTTCCCAAATAGGCCCAAAGTTAAATCAACTCTCAGACGTGAATCATTTTTCCCCCATGAATTGTGATACATACGATTCTCTACAATCAATAGAACTTCAGGTGACACTGTCTGCTCTGAAAGGTGAAAGAGACCTAAAGACATACGCCCCAAAGTGACCTCCAAAGAAAGAGTCACAGAAGAATCAAGCATGGACATCTGACACCAAACTGGAGAAGTCACCTCAGGTTTGAGTTGCTGTTTTTCTTTCCCATTTCTTCAGGACCACTACTCACAGGCATGAATGCACATACATCTCATCTTAGGGACATGGTAATGTTTCCAGGTGTTACCCTAATATCAGTTGTGATCTCTTTCATTTCACCAACAGAACCTCTCAAAACTTAGCAAAAGTGACCGCAGTCCCTGCCTCTAATGCCCAGGTAGGACTCGCAAAGGTCTACCTCAAATGCTAGAAGCAATCTGTTCCTCAAATAATAACAGTTAATACCTACTGGGAGCTTATAAAGGAGCATTCACTATACTAGTGCTTTACATTCATTATTTCTCCTTATCTACAACAACCTTAAGAGTTAGAGCAAACACTCATTCTCATGTAACAGCTCTGGCAATTAAGACTTTGAGAGAACAAATGTTTGCCTAAAGGCATAGCTAGAAAGTGGTAGTAACTGGCAGGGCGGGGTGGCTCAAGCCTGTAATCCCAGCACTTTGGGAGGCTGATGTGGGTGGATTGCTTGAGGTCAGGAGTTTAAGACCAGCCTGGACAACACAGTGAAACCCGCCTCTACTAAAAATACAAAAATTAGCTGGGCATGGTGGTGCACACCTGCAATCCCAGCTACTCAGGAGGCTGAGGCAGGAGAATCACTTGAATCCAGGAGGCAGAGGTTGCAGCAGTCGGTGAGCCAAGATCACACCACTGCACTCTAGCCTGGGTGACACAGTGATACTCCATCTCAAAAAAAAAAAAAAAAAAAAAAAAAAAAAAAGAAGAAGAAGAAAAAAAAAGAAAGTGGTAGTGACTGGGCTTAAACCTGGGGCCATGGTGTTTCTTGGGTACAACCCAAGCCACTGCCTACTTATCATAATTCCTATAACTCACATGCATGGTTTCCTCTTTAGGCCTCACTTATTGAATCCTTCAAATCCTTAAGAATGGCAAGGAACACCAAAACAAAATTTTTTAAGTCCTACAGATTCATACATACATACACGTAGATGAGGGCTTTGAGGACAGATATGCAAAATCAACATCCTCAATTTGCATATAGAAAACAATGTTTCTGTGGGACAACTGACATTTAAAGGAAAAAAGAATCCAGGGTGACAATGATATTTCCGGAATACTATGTTAGAAAATGGGCCAGGCAGTGGCTCATGCCTATAATCCCAGCCTCTGGGAGGCCAAGGCCAGAGGGTCACCTGAGGCCAGGAGTTTAAGACCAGCCCGAACAACATAGTGACACCCTGTCCCTACTAAAAATTTGAAAATGAGCCAGGCATGGTGATGCGTGCCTGTAGTCCCAGCTACTTGGAGGCTAAGATGAGAGAATTCCTTGAGCCTGGGAGGTTCCAGGCTGCAGTGAGCTATGATCATGACACCACACTCCAGCCTGGGTGACAGAGAAAGACCTTGTCTCTAAAAAGAAAAGAAAAGAAAACCACAGATTCTTTTCACTTCAGTCCTTATCAGAGAGCCTTTATTATGTTAAAGCACACTGTCAGTCTCTAAGAGGAAGCTCTGCTAGACGAGACAGCACTTTCCAGGACTGGATCCAGGTCAAGCATCTTCCAGGAGTAGTGCTCCTCAAAGGATGTTCTGGGAAAGGCTGGCCTCGGGGATTCCAGAGTACCACCTTCAGCATCAGTTTCCGAGCTCCGCAGACACTGCCTGTTGATTTGACTTAACTTCTCCACAAGAGCTACACAGAGAAGGGGACACAGTTCCACTCAAGGAACTGACTAGAACAATTCTGACATAATAACATCTTAAATATTATTCCACATAGTGTACATGTATGAAGAGAAACCAGACTCCCTACATCTGACTCCAAGAATCTTGGCTGTGTAAAGCTTCCAAAGCTAGAATCACTTCACACAGAGCCCAACAATCTCTAAAACAATGACATTCCACAAGCTCTCCTGCTTCATCCCACACAGCTTGCTTTCAGGAATTTATACAGCCAAAGAGATGGTTTCTAAAGCCCCAAAGTGTGCATATTCAGACACCATTTCAAAGATCTAGTGTCAGAAACTATTTTCATTGATTACAGAGAACCTACCAACTTACAGCCCTCGCAATTTCCACCAGCAAGTATTGTGTATGCAGAGAAAATGAGAAACAATTGAAAAGACAAATGAACGCCCATGCTCTTAGAAATGTGAACGGATTGTATAGAACAGAATACTAGTGTTCTGCAACATTACTTAGCCTAGAAATATGAAGCAATACAAATGCTCACGGGAATGTATGTTGCCTCGCAAACTCTATTGCATTGTTGGTTAACTTTTCACACACACAACTCCTGTCTCTCTGAAAAACCTGCAAGGTAGAGCATGAGAACCGTTTTTCTTCTTCTTTTTTTTTTTAAGCATCTACTCCAATGCCAAACCTGCAGATGTTACTGAATAAATCTCTGCTGAGTGGATAAATGCCTTCATATTATGGAAGCATAAGAGGGCATTTACTTATTTTGTAGTCAATAAAGTCATGCTGGGGAAAATATTCAGCACCTGATTATGGAACGTCTGATGTAATCAGACTAAAATCAATTACTGAGCATGCTGAACAAAATAGCTGTTGGTCACAAGTTGGTAGTTTGGTGGCAATTCTTTTTGCCGGTGGCTTCTCTCTTAGCACATCTCTTTCAGTTAGGTTCCTGTCAGGAGACAGAAACCATGTCAGTAATTTGAGCAGGGAAAATTTAATATATAAAGAATTGCTGACAAGTAAAAGATAGTTAACTACCAAAAATGGGGAGGGAGATCTCTAAGGGGTACCGGAAAAGCTACTGCAAAAAGAAAAAAGCCATTATTTCTAGAATAGAGAGCTACTGAACAAGGAAGAAACTAAGCACTCAGAAGAGGGCCCTCTGTGCAAAGGCTGATATTTAGACCTTGAGAGGGCATGAATGTCACAGGAACATGGAATTTGTGGCAAAGAAACTGCCAGAGGGTGTGCTGGTGATGTTTTATAGGAATGGCCCACTAGGTGATGAAGAAACTCTCTGGAGTGAGAGCTGACCAGAGTATACCCAGAAGAGTGGCTCACTGGGTTGTGGAAAAATTTACCAACAAGTATAGGTCAGAAGGAGCAGCCCAGAAAGACATCTGCTGGGGGGTGTGGGCTGCAGCTGTTTTGAAAGCTGCTGAGATGAGTGGCACTGGCTGGGCCTCCCTCTTGCTGATCAGCTGCCTACAGGGCCCTTAAGCAGCAAAGAGAGCAGGAGGGAAAGTCCCACCTCTGCTTCCCTCTGCAGTGCCCCCAGTGTCATCCATAGACACAACCCACTGCTGCACCAGCTATTAAAGGAAGAATGTGGAAAAAAACTACTTTAAACTTCATATGGAACCAAAAAAGAGCCTGCATAGCCAAGACAATCCTGGGCAAGAAGAACAAAGCTGGAGACATCACGCTACCTGACTTCAAACTATACTACAAGGCTACAGTAATCAAAACAGCATGGTACTGGTACCAAAACAGATAATAGTCCAATAGAACTGAATGGAGCCTTCATAAATAACACCACACAGCTACAATCATCTGATCTTTGACAAACCTAACATACACAAGCAATGGGGAAAAGATTCCCTATTTAATACACGGTGTTGGGAAAACTGGCTAGCCATATGCAGAGAACTGAAACTGGACTGCTTCCTTACACCTTACACAAAAATCAACTCAAGATGGATCAAAGACTTCAATGTAAAAGCTAGGACCATAAAAATCCGAGAAGAAAACTTTGGCAATACCATTCAGGACATAGGCATGGGCAAAGACTTCATGTATAAAACATCAAAAGCAATGGCAACAAAAGCCAAAATTGACAGATGGGATCTAATTAAAGAGCTTCTGCACAGCAGAAGAAACTATCATCAGTGTGAACAGGCAACCTACAGAATGGGAGAAAATTTCTGCAATCTATCCATCTGACAAAGGGCTAATATCCAGAATCTACAAAGAAATTAAATTCACAAGAAAAAAACAACCCCATCAAAAAAATGGGCAAAGGATATGAACAGACACTTCTCAAAAGAAGACATTTATGCAGCCAAGAGACATATGAAAAAAAGCTCATCATCACTGGTCATTAGAGAAATGCAAATCAAAACCATCATGAGATATTATCTCATGCCAGTTAGAATGGTGATCATTACAAAGTCAGGAAACAACAGATGCTGGAGAGGATGTGCAGAAATAGGAACACTTTTACACTGCTGGTGGGAGTGCAAATTAGTTCAACCATTGTGGAAGACAGTGTGGCAATTCCTCAAGGATCTAGAACTAGAAATACTATTTAACCCAGCAATCCCATTACTGGGCACATACTCAAAGGATTATAAATCATTCTACAATAAAGACACATGCACACATAGTTTATTGAGGCACTATTCACAATGGCAAGGACTTGGAACCAACCCAAATGTCCATCAATGATAGACTAGATTTAGAAAATGTGGCACATATACACCATGGAATACTATGCAGCCATTAAAAAGGATGAGTTCATGTCCTTTGCAGGGACATGGATGAAGCTGGAAACCATCATTCTCAGCAAACTGAGACACAAGGACAGAAAACCAAACACTGCATGTTCTCATTCATAAGTAGGAGCTGAACAATGAGGACACATGGACACAGCGAGGGAATATCACACACAGGGGCCTGTCGGGGGGTGGGGGCCTGGGGGAGGGATAACATTAGGAGAAATATCTAACGTAGGTGATGGATTGATTGGTGTAGCAAACCACCAGGGCACGTGTATACCTATGTAACAAACCTGCATATTCTGCATATGTAACCCAGAACTTAAAGTATAATAAAAAAAAAAAAAAAAAAAAAAAAGAAGAGAGAGAGATAGAAATGTTTCCAGGGTTCTACACCAGGATTACAAAGCTGGGCAAGAAAGCGCAAACTTGTAACTGAGGGTTAATAAATGATTAACTGGCATACTTTCCATTAGAGAGTCTGAGTGATAGCGCAGAGATTTCCATGGATTTATCATCAGCAGACGCTAAAAAGTCTGTAAGGCATTGATTAAAACCTTTTTCTCTCAGTAACAGAAGAATGGGAATTTAGTAAGAAGTTAGTACACTGGCTAGCACAAGTAGGTGCTCAATAAATATATAATGAATGAATGGATGAACAAACAAATACGAGTTTTTACTGTTTTATCTTTGACCGTGACTCTAGTTAGTTTTCCAGTTTCAGAAAAGAGTATCAGTATTCAGACACCAAAATATGTATCTTGTACATTTTCTTTGTTACAAGATCAGTTAAGAAACTTTCACTATAGTGTGTAACATATATTATTCAAAACTCAATTCACATGGAAAAAAATCTCCAGAGAGGTCTTAATCCATTTTATACACTGGTATTTATAGCAGAAATAAACATGTCTTCAAGTTAGCAGGTTATTGCCTGGGACTTAAAAACATTTTGTTTGAGTTATAAAAAGCTATCTTCTTTGTGTTATCTGTTATAGCAGTATTTCATGTACATTTATTATGCTATACGCATATCAATGGATCTTTAATAACCCAGAAGCTTCCTTTTAAAGAAAACTTGGGGACACAAAAATCTCAAATTAGGAGGTGACTAATCATATTATAGAAGTATGCTTCATGGTATGAGTATTTGCCATATAGATCACTGGAACAGTTGGCTCCCATGATGTAACTATGAATCTGATTCTATTGACAAGATTTGGATGGAAACATAATTCTTAACAGGGATGCCAACTGTGAAAAGTGAGATATAACCAACCATATGACTGTCATTTCTATTTCTATAACTGTTTCACATTTCTCTTAATTGGAACACTTCTAACTTACAGGTGAGAGAGATCCTCGTTCAAAATAGGAAATCAAGTTCTTAATGCTGAGAGGAGCCTGACACAGATATTGCCAGTAAAGGTAATCCAGAAAAGGCAGTTATCATTTTCCTCTTCAATAAGGCTCCTGTATCAATATCAAACATTATATTCTTCCTACGGAAACCATATGATTCCTTAGAAAAGAGACTGGATTTAAGTTATACATCCAAAGATAGTGCTACAGAAACAGATACAATTAAAATACTCTTAGGTATATGACTTCCATCAGAGGAAGCCAGGCCAGACGAAACACACGACTATTTCTATTCCTAGAGGTGTGCACAGTTTCACCAAAGATATCAAGAGGACTTAGTGAAACCCCATCTCTACAACATATACAAAAGTTAGCAAGGTGTGGTGGCACACGCCTGTAGTCCCAGCTACTGGGGAGGCTGGGGTGGGAGGATTGCTAGAGCCTGGAGGAGGTCAAGGCTACGGTGAACCGTGATTGCGCCACTGCACCCCAGCCTGGGCAACAGAATGAGATCCTGCCAAAGAAAAAAAAAAAAAAAAAAGAAAAAGAAAAAGAAAGCAAGCCTTTACGAGTTTGCAGGGGACCAAAGAAATTCAGGACTACGACTATAAGACAATTATCTATTAATGCCCCAGGACAGACACTTAGCTGTTGGGCTGCTGGATATCTGACAAGAGATCCCTCACTCTATCTCACTTTCCTGAGTTACGACTTTCAGCAATGCCCTGCTTAGTGTATGGTGTCTGCTGAGATATTCCACAAATGTGCTACCCAACTCTGATGTTAGAGTCCAGTAACAAAGAAAAATCACTCACTGTGAATTGGTGATGCCCTCCCCAACCTTCTGTAAGTTCTACCTCTGTTTCCATGATGGCAAAACTATAGATTTAGAAAACCTGCCCATATCACCTTCTTTTCATTTTTGCTATAGATAAAAGTTTTATCTGGGAGACACACATATATAGATTAGTAAGGTCACCATGAAAATAAAATTTAGGAACTTCATTTTTAGATGATGACTATAATGATCAGTTACTATGATCCAGTCTTGATATTTATAAGAAAGGTAGAAAAAATCCCTCAATGTGTTAATGTTTCTACAAAAATAATTCTACCAGACATCCTTACAGCATAGATTGCATCTGTCATATTCATTGTTGTTCCCTAGCCGCACAGTATAATGTTCATTAAACATTTATTTAATCACCTTGAGAAGACACCAAGAGATCCAGGTTGATACATGAATGCTGGGCAACTGACTAGCTCCTGATTCCCAAATTATGCCTCAGAGACTCCATGTTATCTCTAAAAATGGAAGAATCTGTGATTTGTAGAACCTCAACTGCCCAAACTGAATAATACCAAATCCACCCATATTGAGGCTCTAGCATATGTTCCCTTTAAGCTAATTTCTTATGCACCCAGAGGCAATTCCATCAGCCTCTCCTCCAGAAAGTCTTCAGGAAACCTTCTATTCTTAAATGTCTCTCTGGACAAGTAAACTAATCTCATCTGAAAGGAGGTGAAAATCAAAATGAGGTTTTCTATGCTATGTCTATACTAGGAGATCTTCACTCTCCCATTGACAGTATGGCTTTACAGTTGTTGATTTTAGTTGTCTACATTAGAAATTCATTTGCAGCAACATAATTAACACCAATCTTGAATTTTCTCAAGTTTTATTTGCTGGAAAAGAAATCATGTCAACGTCTAACAAAACTATGGCAGTAATTAACTCAAATCACACACCAGAACATTAATACAGCTATTTGGCTACTGCTGCTAATACAGATGCCCTGGAAATACAATGAATTTTCCCAGTGACAACGACTAAAACATGTTATTTGTCTTTGTGTAGCTCCATCCATACATATCTGTGAACAATTATTCCATTCCCCCAACATCACGCTATAGCAATGAAGTTTCCAGATCCATTAATAAAAAATACAGCAATTCACCATTCCAAAATGACCACAGTTCTTTAACTGAGGTGTTTCTCCCCTGAACTATATTGTTTAAGTAATGATGATTTCTTTATTGTATAATAAACTGCAAGAAATTAGGAAAGATGAATAGGCAAACTAAAAATAAAAATGTTTCCTATTACCTAGATATAAGCAATGTTATTGTTTTGATTACCAGACTTCTAGTCTTTTTTCAGTGCAATAGTCCTAGAACAATGCAATAATCCCAGCATAATGCAAGGTTAAAAAAATCTGCAAAGCTCTGAAGTTTTTGACATATGATGACATATGACCTTGCAGACCATCAATTCCAGCTTTTGTTCCTGCTAGTAGGAATGTACATGGGAAGGTCTTTTCCCAGTGAAATGTGTAAGTGAATTCTGTTCCTCATCAAAAGCAAGTCTAATGAAGAAGCAGAGAGTTAAGCTCGAGTCCACTATTTAAAAAGGTCCTTAACTGGCGTAAACACAAATACTAGTCTACATGTCTCCACTGGACATTGAAATTGCTATGAAATAGCCTATTAGTGCCTGTTGCATACAAGGTACTTCATCATAATTTACTAAGTGGATGACTGAATGAACAAGTAAATAAAGCCAAGATAATTATCCAGAGAAGGACAATTTCCAGATAACAAGGCAGAGGGCTGAAAGCCCTTTAGGTTGGATGTCTCAGTATTAGGAAGAATTGTACTGACTTTCAGGGATTAAAAAAGTATTCTGGAATTTCTAAAACTGTAGGATTTCATGCCCAAATCTCATATTTGGCTGACAAAACAAAGCAAAAGAAGACAATAACCACAAATCATGGAAGGAGTACAAGATGGAAGGCCAGCAGGGCTATATACAATCATTTCACCATGACACTGTGCCTGAGTCCATGAGTTGTATGAAATAGTACCATAACAGTGTCCTTCTGCCATTGGCAATTAAAACAAAAAAATCCCTAGAAGGTTCCAAATCAGTATTGCCATAAATGCATCTTGTGTTTTGGCAGGAAGTAAAGCAAGTAGAGCTCCCTCCCACGTAGCAGCAAGCTTAGGCTCCATAAAGTAACAAAAATATACCTGATACTCTAGACCCTGAGTTAACAACATTGGTTAATCAGAGGGATGCCGCAGTGTTGACTGTGCTTTTATCTCATTTATGATTTTATTGCAACAGGATTCTGCACCTGATGGTGAGAATGTGAGTGAGAGGTTGAAATGATGAGCAACTCTTGGTAAAAGGCAGGTTGCTTAAAGGTTTGGCTCTACCTGCAAAATTACACCAACACTCTATAAGCTGTTGACACCACAAAACAACTCCTCAGCTGGTGGGGTTTCTAGGCTACCCACCTCCTCTGCCTCGTCCATGGATGGTGCCCCAGTCTGTGTGCCTAGATTCTCTGATGACAGGTGTCATCAAAATGCAGACACAGATACTCTGCCACCTGGCCTGGGCTTGCTGCTTTTATTCACCATCTGTCACAAAACGATATCAGAATGAAAAGAGGATCTATCTGTAGGAGAAGGCATCGTGGGCTTGAAATTTCTTCATGGGAACCAAGGAGATGGAGCAAATTAGAAGATAATTATGCATTCTTTTCTAGGCACACCTCAGACAATGGAAACAGGAAAAAGTTTTAAAAACCGTGAGACCGGAATCCCAGGCACTGTAGATGGATAACTTTTATTTTGCTCCTAGTTTATTCTTTCAGAAGAATTCTAGTTAGACATGTGGGAAGAGAAGGCAAAACCTTGCTTAGCACTGGTGGGGAGCTGGTGAGGGTTGAAAGTATTTCATTAAGACCTTCAATATTTTATTAAGACCTTCACTTAATGGACTTTTTCCTAGAACAGTGCAAAAGACAGGCTTGCGCATGCTATGAGTCCAAAAGCATGCCACAGAAAGATCATAATCTTGAGGCTGAATGTTCCAATAGCTAGAAACACAAAATAAAAAAAAAAAAACTTGATGAGGAACAGCTGAGGGTTAGGAAAAAATGTCTATTTTAAAAAGTGATTTTATAGGTTCAAAAATCGTCTTTCACAGGAAGAAAAGAAGAGAAGCAGGATGCCATAAAAGATGGGCTGGTAGGATATAACAAAAAGACTTGTGATTTAGCTCCTGATTTTTAGTACCAGTAGGGGAAAATGCCACTAAATAATCTAGAGGAACAAGCTAAAAAATGCCTTTTCAAAACTTGTTAACAATACTAAGTCTTCAATTTAGATGATGGCATGAAGGCAAGAGAAATTACTGGTAGGTGCCCTGTAATATGAGCAACTTTTAAATTTCAGCATAATACACTTCTTTTTCCTAACCAATGCTCCTGATATGGGGAACAAAGCTTACAAATCAGAAGGACAATTATTCCTGTGTTGTAGCCACTGACCTCTCAGACCTCTCCAGAGGTCACCGGCAGAGTAGTGATGATTTATTCTGCAGGGTGGCGGGGCGGGCGGGGGGAACCACAGATTTCCTAGCAACCAGTATTATAGAAATTCCCACTCAAAATGGACACCACTCTATTCATTTTCATTTTTCAAAGAGAGGTGTGCATGCTGGACGCGTTGGCTCATGCCTGTAATCCCAGCACTCGGGGAGGCTGAGATGCGCAGATCATGAGGTCAGGAGTTCGAGACCAGCCTGGCCAATACAGTGAAACCCCATCTCTACTAAAAATACAAAAATTAGCCGGGCATGGAGGCATGCACCTATACTGTAGTCCCAGCTACTTGGGAGGCTGAGGCAGAAGAATCGCTTGAACCCAGGAGGCGGAGGTTGCAGTGAGCTGAGATTGCACCACCACACTCCAGCCTAGGCGACAGATGAGACTCCATCTCAAAAAAAAGACGTCCAAACACGTCAACAGTTACCTTAAATATCCACATGGCACTAAGCTCTAGACCAGGCACTAAGGATGCAAAAATGGGTAAGAAACAAGACCCCCTCAGGAAGCTTACATGTGAGAACACACAATGAGCCTCTATCCTGCTACCAAAATATTACTAAAGAATACGATAATGATAGCGGAAGATATGAGCAAATACATTTTAAATAGGAAAGAGGAATGCCAATCAAAGCAGAAAAAAAAGTCCATTCTCACCGGTAACTTAAAAAAAAGTGATACCTTTTCTTTGGCTTATATCAGGAGAGATTTTTTGAAAGATAACAATGCCTGCTGTTTATTTGTGTTCGGCAAAATGGGCAGAGTTACATACTTGATGAGAGTGCAAATTGGTACAATTGTTTTTGAAGACTTTTGAAGTAAGTATCAAGAGTTTTTAAATAGTTCATTATTTTTGCTCTATGTGGTTCCATTCCCAGGAAGTGGTTCACAGGAGAAGAAATCAATCAGTAGGGGTAGGTTTGAGCCAAACTAAAACATCTGGATTTTATTCACAGGCCACTGGAGGCCACTGCCAAGTTCTACATGAGGATAACGATGAAAGAAAAGTGCTCCTAGTTAGCATCAAGGGAGCCTGCAGGATGGCCTGGAAGGCTGAGAGTCTGCATTTCAGATACTTGTGTAGTAGTAAAGGGTAAGACAGTGAAGTGTTTACAAAGGGCTTAAAGCTCAAAAGTCATAATTAAGCATATTAAAACTGATCAATAATATTATCATAAAGTTAGTTAAGTTGAAATGAAGAATCACTTATTCTTTGCCATGGTACAGATCCTGTATGCACATAATGTGATTGCCTGTTGGAATTTTCCACATTTCAATTGTTTGTTTTGGTTTTTACAGACAAAGCTCTATGTTGCTTTCCTGAAAATTACCCTTCCAAACTAAATTTGCTGCATCTCATGATGCAATAGTTAAGTGACTGCTTCATTTTTTTAATGATGATAACTGTTCAACATAAACAAAAGTAGAAAGAACAAGTGTAATGAACTCCTAGGTACCCATCACTCAGCTTCATGACCAGTCTTCTTCCACCTACATCCTCACACTCCTCCAATTATGCTGAAGCAAACTCTCAATCATTTTTTATTAACAAATATTTTCATACATATTTCTAGAAGAAAGAGATTCTTCAAATGCTTTAACATGTTCCTTTAGCGTTTTGGATGCCACTTTATCATTGCAAGTTATACTTTACAGAATATTACATATGAAAGAAGATTTAGCAGAGAGGTAGAGAAAGAACAAAAGAAGCGTGGTTCTACTTCTCACCAGCAAAAGACCAAAACAAAATAAAATGAAACAAAACAAAAAAGGAGGCTGGATATGAAACAGCCTATAAACAACCCATCTGTCCACAGCTCAGCGGAAAGAGTGCACCGTTTAAAAATGCTTCCCGCTACTTATTCCATAAAGTCTTTACTAGTATTTATTCCATGGCTAAAATGCCCGAACATTTAGCCAAACAACGAAAAAATTGAGAGATGGGAACTGAGAGATCCAGAATTTGAATCATACATTCCTGTGTGCTTCTTGTTTTTGTGTTTTGTTCTTTTGGCTTATGATTGGAAAGCAGAAAAACATCCAGGCAAATCTGGCATGTGTCCAGATCCACTCTCTAACTGAAGGGATGCCAAATCCATTGTGAAGAAAGCCCCTCTCTGTGGTCTGACTGCACAGAAACCGAAAGACACAAATGACAGTGTAGGATGGGTTTTCACTCGGCAACAAGGAAATCCCAGGAGGTGTAAAGACGGTTCCTGCTTATTTATGTAAAAATGCATTATGCTGTAATAACCAAAGTGTTGGTTTCCTGTTTGAGATATAGAAAAGACTAGAACAGGAATAAGTCACCCAAATTCCCACCACACAGGTCACCAGTGATGGGAATTGGGTCAAAGACCCTTCCACATTTTTCATACACAAAAACGCATTTTGTGTCATGATTTGTGGACCTTATTAGGGCAAAACAGCAGTCATGGCTGAGTTCAGGGGTTCAAATTCCTGATCCTCCACTTACTAGGTATGTGGACTACTAGCTAGATTCCAGTTTCTTCATCTAAAAATTACATTATTAAAAGATTTATCCATTTTGGGAGGCCAAGGCAAGAAGATCACGAGATCAGGAGATCAACACCATCCTGGCCAACATGGTGAAACCACGTCTCTACTAAAAATACAAAAATTAGCCGGGCATGGTGGTGCGCGCCTGTAGTCCCAGCTACTCTGGAGGCTGAGGCAGGAGAATCTCTTGAACCTGGGAGGCGAAGGCTATGGTGAGTCGAGATCACGCCACTGCACTCCAGCCTGGGCAACAGAGTGAGACTCTGCCTCACAAAAAAAAAAAAAAAAAAAAAAAAAAGATTTATCACTTAAATAGTATGACTACTTACCTCAAAGTCACTTGATATATACATTAAATGTTTTGATGAGTGCCTTGTAATAAGAACCATATACGTGTTTGCTATTCTTAATTGCAGTGTTTGCTTATGGTATTAACATTTTATCAGTAACAGTATTAATTAATAACATGGCTCATGTCATTAAAAGTCTCTAAAAAACGTAATTTTTTCTTTTTTTTCCCATCCACCTTTCTGTGTAAGAACATAAAGTGTAATTTTTAATGGTCATATAATGCCAGCTTCAGGATGGACCTAATTTATTTAATAATTTCCAAAATGTTGGACATTTGTGTTTTTTTCTAACAATTTTCACTATCATATTAGTGGAATCAACACTTTTTGGCCACAACTTTTCTAATATTTAAATTATTTTCTTAGAATTAATTTTCAGGCCTAAAATACCATTTTGAAAGACTAGGAAGTAGTGATGGTTAGTAAGGAATCAAAAAATGACATTCCACAGTAAGGGCTTGCTTACACCAGAATTAATGGTGAAGCAGAAATAGATGATTATGAGAATCTTCAACTACTGGACCGCTGGATTTTAGTGCTTTACTCTGAGTCACAAATCCAGGCAAATTTTCCTCATACCATCAAATCCCAGACAAGGGCCCCAGTTTTAGTGCCAATGGTGAAAATTCCTAAACGTGGGAATTTCAAGAGCAAATAAGAAATGCAGCTATATGTGTAGGCAGGTGGGCATCAGGGACACATCCTGTTTCAAACAACTCTAAATTCTAAATTATAACAAAAATGCATCATCTCACAATGTGTCTGTCTAGTGGCACTAGGATATGCCTTTTGTTTCTAAGACATCCTACACTTCACACCCCTATCTCGGGAGTCAGAACATATTCTGTGGCCACAACCCTTCAAGTTTATGGATTCTCTTCAGTTCTACCATCTGTTAACAAGGAGACATAAGTAAGTATGAAAGGTTGGAAGATACCAGATTCTGCTAGCTTTCTAAGAGAAAATATAAACATACTTAGCATGTCTTCTAGAATATTCACAGAACCTGTACACTCAAAAAAACTAAGAAAAGGCCAATTACTACAGAAAAACCAGGCTTCCTGGAAGGCAGTAAAGAATACAGGAATAAAAGCTACAGGGTCTGGGTGCTAGTTCCAGCCATGAGACCTTGGGCAAGTTACCTAACCTCTCATCTTTTCCCCCAACTCTATTTTTTTTTTTTTCTTGAGACGGAGTCTCGCTCTGTTGCCCAGGCTGGAGTGCAGTGGGCAATCTCTGCTCACTGCAAGCTCTGCCTCCTGGGTTCACGCCATTCTCCTGCCTCAGCCTCCCGAGTAGCTGGGACTACAGGCGCCCGCCACCACGCCCTGCTAATTTTTTTGTATTTTTAGTAGAGACAGGGTTTCACCATGCTGGCCAGGATGGTCTCGATCTCCTGACCTCATGATCCGCCCGCCTCGGCCTCCCAAAGTGCTGGGATTACAGGCGTGAGCCACCGCGCCCGGCAGTATTTTTTTTTAATGGCCAGAATAAAAGCTGGAGCCAAGGTGGAGGGTGGGATAAAATTGACAATGCCTTATTTGCCTACAGTTATCCTCAGTATCCACAGGGGATTGGTTCCAGGAACCCCACAGATACCCAAATCTACAGATGCGTAAGTCCCTTACATAAAATGGTGTAGTATTTCCATACAGCCTATACTCATCTTCTTGCTTACTTTAACTCATCTCTAGATCACTTAAAATACCTAATACAATATAAATGATATGCAGTGTGTTATTTTTTTATTTGTACGATTTCATTTTTTAAAAATTTTTTTTCAAATAATTGCAATTCCCAGACTGAATTTATAAATGTAGGACCCAAGGATATGGAGGGCTTGTATTTGTCTTACGGATCAAATCATATAATATAGGTAAAGGCACTAGATAAATTGTCAAGCCCTATAGGAAAATAAATTGATATTAAACTATTTTTTCTAATTCTTTTATTAGTCATGCAATCATTCAAAAGGTTAGTATTCATAATGCAGATAACCTCAAATTAGAATTATTAAATCTCTGTGATAGCAGCTATTCAAACCTGGGAAAGTATGATGGTAGTAGTTATTACTCTAACATACTTGCCGCTTTAATAATTGAAGTTAATTTCTTGACATTACATTGTGCATTTAAAAACATTTCACTGAAAGTGCTTTTGAGAATCTCAAATGCTTCCTCTTCTAAAAAGTGCTTCACGAGATAATGTTTGGCCATGCTTGTTGTCCCACTAAAATGTTCCTAAAAACAAATAATATACTTTGTGTACCTTATGTAATAATAGTAAAGAAAAAGAGGACCGCATAGGTGGGAATTGAACAATGAGATCACCTGGACACAGGAAGGGGAGCATCACACACCAGGTCCTATTGTGGGGAGGGGGGAGGGGGAGGGATAGCATTAGGAGATATACCTAATGTAAATGATGAGTCAATGGGTGCAGCACACCAACATGACACATGTATATATACGTAATAAACCTGCATGTTGTGCACATGTACCCTAGAACTTAAAGTATAATTAAAAAAAAAAAAGAAAAAGAGGACTGAAGAAGAAAATCAATACCATGCCTCTTTATTAAAAATGCATACTTTGTTGTATTTTATAAGTATGCTAGATACAGATGGTACAAAAGACTGAGTGAAGTTTATTTCATATGCAGGATATCATCTAGAAATTTGTTTTTTGAACAGATTCCCATTATGCTATGGCATTTTGTAACTCGGGGAAGGGTGAATGAGGAGTCCTCTCTTGCCCCCAAAAATATGTCCCCCACCACCAATCGTGTTCATATACCTGTCACATGATCATGTTGAAAATGCACCATTACTTATGAGTGTTAGTTTATTTTACGTGAAAATGTCAGCCCACAGTCCTTTAGAGAACACTCAGTGCTGCTGTGGGGCTTATTTAGGTTTGCATTTGCTGGAACGGACACAGGTCTGGAGTAATATCACCCTTGGCAGAACATCCTGAACTGCACTTAATAGGAGTCATATTCTCACTTCTCAGCTGGAAGATTACATGAGCAAGATCTGAAAGAACTGAAAAGGCCGTCCTTTACCAAGCCTATCTTATACCATTAGGTTTTACAGCCAATATCTCCCTTTATGATACTAAGTGGAACAAAGGCAATCGGTTCCAAAGAGACTCTGAGTTTGCCCTTTGCTTAAGCGCGTGATAATAGTAATGGCTGGCTGGGGGCGTCTTTGTGTTTCTGACAGTGGGTTGCTAACGTTGTCAACTTAAGCCAGCTTAGCCCATCATTTCACTTTTAAGATGGGTGGATTTTTGCTTTGTGTTTCTAAGATGGGCTAGTAAAACTGTGTACATGTAAAAATCCTTCTGTACTACAAATGAAACCTAAATGGGAGGTCTTTGGAACTGCAAATTATAACTGAGTATAAAATGTGATTGACATTAAAGCCCAATGCAGCTAGGAACCATCCACCTAATTTGTTCTTTTATTTGGATAATTATAATCAGGTTTCAGCCTGGTCATCAATCTGTCCTGAAACTCTGAGGGTGGAGAGAATCATATGATACTATATGAATGCTGACTGTCATTTTTATATATTAGACATCTATGAACTATTTGCAGAAATACACTAACGAGATTCCCTAAGAAGTGCAATCTATGGATTTCCAGGTTTTGCAATATGGCTGCAACATTAACATTGACGATGGAAAGCAGTTAGTTGTATTTGCAGAGATAACACACGGCAAAACATACACACAAGCTGATCATCATAATCACGCCCTTGTCCAGCTCTCCAAAATTAAAATAGAACCAGAAGAAAGCAGAAAGCCGATTCAATACACTCACATAACACACATAAAATAAGAAAGACAACAGGAGAAAATATCAAATGAGAAAAGCAGCAAAAAGTGAGCTCAGAAAAATTGCCAGTATCAAAACAACAGTAAGAATGTTTCTATAAACCTGATCGTGAGGAGCATTTCTAAAGCCCCCTCTGACCTGCTTTCATCCTCCAGAAGTGTTCTTTTCATAAGTAACCAAGTTGGTTCAAACGCATGTTCTCAGAGCCTGAAACTAATTTCCTTCCTCCTACATAAGAACATAAAATCCTTACAATCTTGGTAATAGAAAGATATCATTTTTCCCGAGGCCTAAGCCACCACCATCTCTCCTTTTTTTGACAAAGGGGTGCCCATGTGTCCTCCCCTGCTCCTCTCCAGCTCAGCTTTCTCAGTAGTGCTCCTGATCTGCTCAAAATGCCAACCAAGTTAGTCCCCTTGCTCTGCCAGTTTTTCATTGGCTTCCCAAGGAAAGTCCAGGGCTGATGGCCTTCAAGACTCTTTGTGGTCTAGTGAAGTCAATGCTCTAGCTTGAGCCCTGGGGGCTTTCTCTCTGGTCCTTGAGCACTCAGTTCTCCTGCGTGGGGCCATTGCTCATGCTACTGGTCGCAGCTGAGAGTCTCCTCTGCTCAGCCTCTAATTCCCACTCTAGTTAACTTCAGCTGAATCCTGTCTTCTCCCAGAGAGCCTTTCTTGATCCCCAAACCTGGACCTGATCCTCATCACAAGCTCTCAAAGCAATCAATGTCTTTTTCCTTCACTAGACTTCACACATATTGAATCACATGTCCATTGGCACATTTACATGATAAACTTCTATTCCCCCAACAGCCTGTGATATCCACAAAGATCAAGACTACACAGGTATTTTCTAATCAGGGCAGCCTCAGTGCCTAGCACAGTGCCTAGCATGCAGTTGTCTACAAGAAATATTTGATGAATGAATACTGAAGGAGGCCAGGTTATACTATATATGTATAAGCTAGACAGGCTGAGACAGTAACACTCTTCTTTCATTGAGAACGCAGGATGGTACGTGATCTCCTGTACTGGTGTAACCTCTAACTGCTGTCATTTATATCCCAGAGAGCCTCCTGAGTCCACAGAGAGGCTGCAACCATACCAAGTCACAAAAATCTCCTTGTAGACATTCTTCCTTTGCCTCACTGAAGGTCACACAGGGGATGCAGCTTTGACATTCTCCATAACTGATAGCATCACTGCGTACACGAGTCCCCTCCGACATCAAGACTGTCTGCTTAACAACTGGTGATGGTACACCATGCTCTCTCTTCGCTTTATGATCCAAGAATTTTTAAATGAAGCTTTCATAACAAGGATGTAATGGAAGGCATGGTACTTTGCTGGGTATCCAGGCTGATTTTACATGTTTGCCTGACAGAAAGCCCTGTGCAACATTTCATCATTTATAAAGCCAGAGAGAAGATTATGATGTTGCTGCCCTGGAAGATAAAGGCACAGAAGGTAGATTACCATTCTGCATGGCACAGTCGGCCCACAGATACAACGGCTCCTTTGCGGCAGGTTGCAGCCTTCCTGATGTGGGAAAGTCTGAAAGCGCCTCTTGGCAGAACACAGCCAGGCATGAGCAGAACTGCTTTGGGGCTTCCAAAGTTTCAGCAGCAGCTGAGGGGTCCATCAGCCTCCCCAGCCTCCCCAGTCTCATAAGACGAGCATCTTTCCTGGTCCAGTGCAGAAATAAATTCTCAGCACAGGCCCTGGATAGCCTCAGTGGGGATGTTGGACTGGAAGAGACCCGGCTCTGGGTAATGAGCAACTCAGCAGGTGCTGCCAGTGCCTGGAACATCCTAGCACAGAACATCCAAAATATTTTACTGAAGCAATGGGACCAGGGGAGCTGCATGGCAATAACCGTCAAAAACCAATTTGTATGAGCTTGAAGTGAGATTCCATAGGTACTCACTGGAATGTCTGGAGGCAGACTAGTGGAAAACGCAAAGCTCTCAAACCATAGCACCATCCAAATTTCAGGAGAGAGCAACCTGCAGAAGAAGTGGTTCCAAAAGACAAGATCTCTGCTGAAAAAAAGACTTTTCCTCAAGGTCCTAATTGTCTTAGGTCCTAAGTATTGTCACAAGGGCACCTGCACCAAGGGATGACCAGACACATACTGGAGTGGTTGACCCTACCCTAGATCTACACTCCTTGGAAGGAAAAGGTGGGTAGGGAGTTTCCAGGAGGGTAGGAGGCAGCCTAATGTTGAGGTTGAGAAGAGGGAAAGAGCCTCCAGAGTAAGAAAGACATGGCTTCAAATCCTACCATTTTCTAGTTGAGTGGCCTTGGGGAAATCATTGAATATCTCTTTCCTTGGTTTCATTTGTCAGTTGGGGATAGAAGTTCCTACTTTAAAGGTTTGAGGTGTCAAAGCAGATAATGCATATGAACTGGCACACAGAAACAAAGTTTTCTTCCTGAATATTACTGGTAATAGGAGAAGCAGGAGGAAAAGGAAGAGAGAAGGTAAGAACTTGCCCTTCCACTCTCACCAGAAGTGGGAATTTGTAGCAAAACTAATTTATTCCAAAGTGCTTGGAAAAAAGCTGTCTCTTTTCCCTCCAACTCTCTACCCCCAGCTACCTCTCCCCAAGGTAAGCATAGGTCCATCTTAATGCAGGGCCACTCAAAGGAAAAGCAAGCTCAGCCCTTTTCTGTGGAGCTGTCTTCCCAGGCACCAGCCAGAGAGGATGATCTTACTTCCAGTCACCAATATATGCAGGTCCGTGGGCCACCATGCCCCTGCTCCTGATCCCTTATACCTGAGTCAATAGGCCAGGCAGGCCTTGTTCCACACGCTCACCTCCAAGGGAGGAAGCATGAAGATGTATACCGTCCTCTGGTGCCAATCATATCCTCCAATCCACCTTATCATGAGCAAATCTCATACCTGGGTTTCTTTTGGCTTCAATGAGGTGGGACAAATGACCATGCCCCCCTCCACCTGTTCTCACAGGTTCAGTACTACTTTTTATAATAAACCAAGGGGGGAAACCAACAGACAACGGCATGTCTGATCACTTGGCTTCCACCGTTCACTATGAAATGAGGAGAGAATTCAAGTCGGACTGGTGTGACTCTGAGAAGTGGAGGGCGGGAGGATCATGAATCTCAGGAGTTGAGAACGTGCTCTTTAAGAAGACTAGAGTCCCAGAGTATGGCCTAGATGAATCATCAACTGCCTAGGCGGCAAGCTGGCATGACAGGAGCCGGAGTGGAGGGCAATTAAGGGAACCCAAGGGATCTCTGATGAGCTCTGCTAGTTCTCAACCTGTGTGCACTATTTAGAATCACGCAAGCAGCTATTAAAAATACTGATGTTCAGGCCATCTCCTGGACCAATTACATCTAAATCCCAGGGGTGGAACCCGAGCATCGGCATTATTTAAAGCTTGCTCAGTAATTCCAGCGTGCAGCCACGATGGAGGAAAGCTGTTTTACACTTTCTTAGCCCACTGAGTTTGGAGAGGAAGAAACAGAAAATAGTAACACATCACAAATCTGTTAGGTGAGAATGCCTTTCCTCTCTCACACATGCAGGTTAATGACCCTTCCCACTGCACAACTGTTGTACATGGTAACTTGTGTTTATCACTACACATATGACAGGCACATGCTATTGTTTAAATTATGATGAGAGCTAGTATTTACTGAGGACTTACTATGTACCAGTCACATGTCGATTTCACCTGTATTAACTAATACAAACCTCACAATGACCCTCCAAGGTAGGTCTCTTATTACTGGTCCTATTTTCCGTATGAGGAAACTGAGACACAGAAAGGTTAAGTGGACTTGACTGAATTTTACTCCTACTAATGGGCAGAACTGAGATTTAATTGAGTAATGTGGATTTAGAGTTCATTTTCTTCATCAAGCTAACTCTCAAGTAATGTCTTATTTTCATTCATTATCTCTCTGTGATAGGCATTGAGGATATTAACCCCAAACAAGCGAAGGTCCCTGTCTTTTTCTTTATCTTTTTTTTTTCAGATGGAATCTTGCTCTGTTGCCCAGGCTGGAGTGCAGTGGCAAAATCTCGGCTCACTGAAACCTCTGCCTCCTGGGTTCAAGCAATTCTGCTGCCTCAGCCTCCCGAGTAGCGGGGATTACAGGCGCCCACCACCACGCCCAGCTAAATTTTGTATGTTTAGTAGAGATGAGGTTTCACCATATTGGCCGGGCTGGTCACGAACTCATGACCTCAGATGATCCACCTGCCTCGGCCTCCCAAACTGCTGGGATTACAGGCATGAGCCGCTGTGCCCAGCCGGTTCTTGTCTTAAGGAATTTACAGATTGTGTGTGTGTGTGTGTGTGTGTGTGTGTGTGTGTGTGTGTGTGTGTTACCCCATGTATAAGGGGTAACCTCCCTAATGATAGGGACCACGTTTTATTCAGTTCTCTGAATAGCAGCTGAACCACCATATATGGGACACCATAGTGATTCCATAACATTGCATAGGAAATGAACAAAGGCGGCAAGAGAAGGGACACAAGAGGGAAGGTAGGTGGGATGCTGTATGGGGGTGATCTCGTCCCTTTAGACCATGGGGTACTCAAGAGTTAAAACTGCCCCATAAAGAAGAGAATGGCATCTCCCACTCAACTCCCACCTCCCCTCCAGGGCAAACACTGGGACTAATGAAATAAATTGCCAAAACAGGTAATAATTCACATGCCCTAGTATTCTAAAATATCCAACAATCACATCCTTATTGCTGGCATTGTCTCTAACCAAATAGACACTAATAAGGAAGCTCACAGGAAAAGATACATTTCCAGCACAGATAGGGCCACATAAAGGATCGCCGTTTTATGACTTTGACCCTGGAGTGGAAATCACTGCTGGGAATTAAGCAGTTCCTTGGGGTCCAGGGGAAAATCTTATGGGGCCCTTTCACCTTCTAATAGCCTCACCACCATCTGGAGGCATCTGGCTCCATATCAATGTATGACTTGTCTCTCTCTCTCAGCCAACGTGGCTGCTCCAATTAAATATCTATTTCTTTTACCATCCAAGGTGTTAAGACTAATTACTTTAGCTCCTCTTTAAAGTAGTAAGAGAGACATGCAGATGCTCCTTGAGGAAATTTGAATTTGGTTACCTCCTCCTGAATTACTGAGTTACAGCACCAATAACAACTACTTAAGACTTTGTCTCACAGCCAACTGCAATCAGATCTGAAGCACCCTCCACGAATAGGCAAGTAGGCTAGGAGGATGTGTATATTTGACATACTGAAGCAATATATGTCCTGGGACAGACTACAGCATATGGCGAAGTAATGGTTCAAAGTATTTCCTTCTATTTTGGCATTTTTAACCCTAGTCATTGCTAATTATCATCATCAGCTTATTTTCACTATTTTTATCATCAAAATTTTTTTGGGTCAAAGACCTCTCCACAATACTTTCATAGACATTATCTCATTTGAAGTTCACAGCAAATCAATCAGATACTGGTTATTTTCATTTTATGGACAAAGGGATTGAAGTGGCAAGGGATTAAATAGATTTGTCCAAAGGAACAAGCCAGTGAGTGGCAAGTTGGAATTTATACATAGACGCCTCACTCCAAAACCTTAGACATGGATTTCAGAATCAAAGGGACTCTTAGCATCTGGGGAAGGTTCTAGAATCAGAATCTCCTTCTCAGAGGGCTGTTATGAGCATGAAATGGGATAATGCACGTAGAATGCTTGGCAGAAATATAAGAAGCGCTGACACATGAGCAGAGTCCATAAATATCACCTACTGTTATTTTTACTATTGTTAATATTCAGAGAATCAGACACTGTAAGTCTCTTTTCAGAAGACTTGGGATTTTACCTGTCTGACCTGTTTTAGTGGGATAAGGACATTTTTCACTTACAAAATTCAAAATAGAGAGAAACCACAAAACTATGGTCTGACAGCCATAAAAAAGAGTGGCAGGGGAGTAGCTGAGCTACTAAGTTCAGATATGACCCTAAACATTAATCTCTTTCCCTAAAAGATTTAGGATTTGGCTTTATGTTAGTTAGCTGCTTGCATTTCTGAAGCATCTGGCACTAAACCCTGTAATCGGTTCAGTTAAAAAAAAAAAAAAAAAAAAAAAAAAAAAAAAAAAACTAGAACTAGTGTCTGGCAGCCACCTTTGAAGAGTGCCTAAAAATAGAAATAATTCACTGAAACCTTATTAGAATGGTGTTCAGGGATGCCAAGCTACCAGGGAATATGCTGTACAGTGTTGAATAAGACCTCAATAATATGGATGGAGAAGTCCCTGGAAGTGAATTTTCACAGTCAGAATTGAGTATTGTTTCATATACAGAACATTTTATTATATGTGGTGCAAACAAATTACCGATACTGTAATTTTAGAAGTATTTCTCACCAAATCCATTTGTGTGAACACGTAAGAGTCCTCTGTTATAACCAAAGGGCTATATTAAATGAATATACCCACATAAAATGGGTTGACAATGGCCAGTTGATATATGGAGTAAGCAACTCCTCCCATTGCAATTTTATTTATAGTCCTGATGTGTCTAATAAAATGCCTTCTTAAAAATGCATAATTCTTGGCTTATTTGGACAAATCCAAATTCTAAATAAGCAACACCTAAATTAGCTCTCTTCTATCATTTTTATACAGCTACCTAGGAATTTGCACAGACACAAAAAAATCATATAACTTAATACATACTCAGAGAACACAATGAGCTAAGAAAAATAGAATTTGCTGTAGCAGTGTGTCGAGGTGAGTCAATGCATAGGTGTGCTCATGGCTCCTAACAGACCCCAAACGGGGGTTTGATGCTAAAAATTTTCTCAAATGACACCCGTGCAATCATAATAAAGAGATGATATGAGCACCAACTACTGTGTCTTTTACTATATCACATTGAGACTGTGACCTATGGCAAGTTAAAAGGCAGGAAGGATAAAATATTTCTATAATGGACGTTCTTGCAATAGACCGTCGCCTAATCCTTTACAAACCACTGGAGTTGCATTCTTGAAAAATATCACAATCAGCAAAACAGTGTTACCAAGATCAAGATGTTAACAGAAAAAGGAACATGGGGAAAATCATAAAAAGTCTCACATGGATAAATAAAATTCAGTTTCTTCCAAGTTTGCCATCACATCATGTAAAAATGGTTGAATGTATTTCCATAAAATTAGAAAGATCTGTGCAAACTGGTCTGTCTTAAAATATAATCTATGTGATGTACATGACATCTGCTTTGGGAATGTGGGTCACAGGGACACTCAAGAGACAGGCAGGGATTATCCAGAAAAGACAAAGAACAAAAGTTCTGGGCTTCGGATGGGTTCAGACATATCATAAATGTTAAGATGCTGTAGATAGAGAAAAGAGTAGCTTCAGTGTAAACCCTGAACAACAAAATCAAAAGAGAAATGCAAGGTTCTTCTCAAATGGGCACAGGTGAGTAGCATCTGGATGCATACAGTTAAAGATGGTTAATAATCCTAGCCCTCAATGCCTAGATGGCCATATAGTAAAAAGATTTCACAGGAGACAATAGTAACCCTCTAAAATAAGCCAGCGTTAATCATTTTAAAACCCTGTCCTGGGAAAATCCTTCTATAATGCTAAGGAAACTGTGTAGTGCTGTAATTTACAGAAGCAGGTTCTCCTACAACCTCTGCAAGGGAGTTTCATTGATCTTCCTATGAGATTTTTAAACTAGTTCTCGCTGATTTCAAGTTCAAAAGCATTTGTACATGCTCTTACCTTCTTACCTCTGTTTACTTTTCTATATCTAAGTCAATGTTCTATTAAATTGGTGCTTGTTTCGAAAATCACTGCAGTGTCTGGATACAAATATACCCATGTGGGTGCTTTAATTTAACAGGGCAGAGATAAACCTAGGATATGTAGGAATAGGGCAGATTTAAATATTTTGGCATGCAAGTTTTGCACCTTATGTTGGAATCCCAGTTGTCCAAGTCTCGGGTAGCCAGGGACTATTGGAATTCTTGGGACTGGGATTATTAGTTATTCGTATGGACTTTGGCCTGCAGAAAATAACCCAAACAGCCCTAACTGACCCCTTCTACCAAGATGAAGACATTCTGGTATCTTCAGTCACTTAGTTAATTGATGACCATAAATCTGAGTTTCTTGACCTCAGCTAGCACAGACATTTTGGGCTGCTAACTGTTGGTTGTGGAGGACTCTCCTGTGCATTGCAGGATATTCAGCAGCATTCCCGGGCACTATCCGTGAGATGCCAGTAGTGCCTCTGCCCTGACACACCTAAAGTATTTCCAGACATGGCTACATTGCCCATGGGACAACAGCCCCATTCCCTCCCTCCCCACTTCAGAACTGCTGTCATTAAAAAATTAATACATTCAATTCAAAGTTCAAATCTTTACCCCATTCACTCACGCTATGCTTACACATAACCACAGCATTTATTCTATACTCTTTGTAGCCTTTTTATAAAAGGGAGGAAACTAATGAAAAAAGTTGGCATCAAATCTATAAAATAATTATAGACACAGAGCCTAAGATAATTTAGGATCAAAGGTTTTAACCACGGACAAAAAGAAGAACATAATTTTAAGTTACAAGAAAATACCTCTTCAGCTATCAGCAAAACTGAGAGGCCTGAAAGCAATTATATGCACATGACAATAACTGGGACCAATAGTATATACTTCTCCCTCTACCACCCTCTTCAACAGAAAACCCAACTTTTCCCATTCAGTTCTTCACTGAGAGCACAGACCCTGGAGATACACGGTTGCTGTTGAAATGCTGGCTCCAACACTTATTGGCTTGTGTAATTTTGAGTAACTTATCCTGAAAAAAGCTCCTTGTCTCAGCTTCCACATCTATAAAATGGAGGTAATAATACCTTGAGGGGTGCCAGTGAAGATTACATGAGATATTGTACAGTAGTTGTCATTAGCATTTTACATGAGTGAAGTCCTCAGCAAATGTTAACTTTTATTAGTGGTGTTTGTATTCTATTTAGAAACATCTTGCAACTAATTTATCTGGGGGAGAAGAGAGAGGTAAGAACGGTTGTGAATATAATGTGCTTTATGTCGGGAGTTCTCTCGATAAATCTAATCAGCTAAAGCCTCCTACTAGGTCATATTCCAGGAAGACCAAATCTAGGAAAGAACAAAGTGGCTGCATTGGGAGTCACACAACTCAAATTCTCGGCTTGGCAGACTGCAAAGAGCTAGGGGACCATGGTCAATCACTTAACCTTTCAAAGGGCCAGGCCTGTCATCCGTCATAGTAAGGTTACTACAGAGTGCCTAAGATCTTCTCTGAGTTTATGAAAATCAGATTCTGTGACTTATATTACAACTAATGGCCAAAACAATTTTAAACTATCATTCAATGATATACAAAAGCAAAGTACTTGGTAACGTCCTTGAAGTGCAATGATTTAATTAAAATAGATTTTCACATGGTCACATTCAAAGGATTCAAAGTCTCTTAATTATGTAATGCTTTGCCAATAATTAAATAGTCCTCTGTAATGTCCACTAAGAGGAAATTTGAATTACAGGCCATTTGCAGACAAGAGATGTGCTGAAAACACCTGATAGGCTATAAATTCAATGTTGTACATCCACAAATCTTTTCCAAAATTGCAACTGAACATTAAGAATGACTCTGGCCTTCACTTAATGGTAAGTCCTATGAAATCAATTAGCTGTTAAAATAGTTTAATTGGAACATATGTATTTTAATTTTTGTGTGTGTATTAAAAAAAGTCTTCTTAATCAACCCAAAACATTCTGAAATTGCACTTCCAGGTAATGTAGTGAAAGAATGGAACTTATATCTGGATAAAACCAAGGATCTGGAAAATGTCAGAAGGACAATATTCAAACAGCAGCAACTGGAAAGGAATAAATTAGGAATCATATTAGTTTACTGCCATTATCCTGTAAAGCAGTCTAAGAAGGAAGTTCTAAATAATCTACCACCATTCTCCAACACAAACTCAATTTTGTCAGACCCAAAAATAGTTATTTTTTTTTTTTGGGAGGGGTCGGGAGTGAGGGTGGGAATTTGGCAGATGGGTAAAATTACTAATTTCTCCCTTTTCTCTCTCTGTCTCTCTGCCCAGAGTTAAAGGCCCTTGTGTCACTCTGCCATCAGAACCATGAAAAGAAAAAAAAAATTAAAACTAAAACACGATAGAAAATTTATTCTTCGTCAAAAAAAAGAAAAAGACTCTTTGGGGATAGTTAAAAAGAATAAAAAGATCAATTTAGGTCACCATAAATAAAACGAATGAATTATACTTTAATAGTGGTGTTCTGCTTTATACCAGAATAGAAGAAAAATGGAGAAAAAAGAGTCCAATTCTAAAATTTACAACTAGAAACTTCATACTCTCAAAATGAAATATTTATCATTTTAAAAATATACCCAAGATATAATTCTTGTATTATCCTCTTGAGATTTTATCTGCCTGACTTGATCTGTCCTCTCCTAGCTCCCAATGATAGAATGAAGCTACTTGTGAAGAAAGAATTCTAAGGCCCTTCTGAAAACTTACTGTCCGTCCCTCAATTACTTTGAGGGCAGGACACAATTCTAAGGATACCTCATGATTTCCATGGAGCATGGCACAGAGAAGGTGCTTAACAAATATTGCAGCGTGAACAAATGAGTTAGCAAATGAATGCAAGAACGAATACATAAGCAAGAAAATCTTACATTCTGTTTGCTTAGAAAATCTGAAGGAGAAGGGGGGAAAGAGGCAGAAAAACATAGACGTGTAAAGAATAGCAAGAGCAAGAAAAAGTAAATAGTTGCACTGAAACGCACAGAAACTAACTCATCAACTATCACAGACTAACTCAAGTAAAGAAAAATGCGGCCGGGCGCGGTGGCTCAAGCCTGTAATCCCAGCACTTTGAGAGGCCGAGATGGGCGGATCACGAGGTCAGGAGATTGAGACCATCCTGGCTAACATGGTGAAACCCCGTCTCTACTAAAAAATACAAAAAACTAGCCGGGCGAGGTGACGGGCGCCTGTAGTCCCAGCTACTCGGGAGGCTGAGGCAGGAGAATGGCGTGAACCCAGGAGGCGGAGCTTGCAGTGAGCTGAGATCTGGCCACTGCACTCCAGCCCGGGTGACAGAGCGAGACTCCATCTCTAAAAAAAAAAAAAAAAAAAAAAAAGAAAAATGCAAGAAAGAGGCAGAGACAACGGGAAAGAAAATTAGCAAAATAATCCAAAAAAAACCCTCTTCACTCATCACCTACTGAGATAAATGCATTTTGGTGGGAAACCTTATAAAAGATACATCCAGAAACTCTTTACAGTAAAACACTCCTTTAAGGTCTCTGAACGCACTATGGAATGGAGATGCATCCTTTTAACATGTTTGACCCAGTGGAGCCCAGGTAAGACAGTTACCATCCTCAGTGAATCGTCACAGTCTTCATGTTCAATGTCCTTGACCAGCTCAAGAATCTTACACTTCTGACATAAACAACATCATTTTTGGGTGAAGCTTACACAGCCATCTAGACATATGCTTTTCAAAAACCCAAATAATTTATAATGTGATAAAACACAAATGTTTCCTTTAACTCAGTTTTACTTAGTATATATTTCCTGAGCAATAATTGAGGTCAAGGCACTGCTATGAGGGCTAGGGAAAGGTGGGTGGGTGGTATACAAAAAAAAGAGGAACAAGACACAGACTTCAACTTCAAAGAGTTTATACTCTAGTAGTCTCAGGTTCTACACCCCCTAACACCTATTTTTTATAATTGGTAGCTAATAAGCTATTAGGCTTTCCCTTTCCAATCTAGACAATGGAGCCTCAATGTGTTTCCATGAAATTCAGCTAAGTATTTATACACAGTCAAGCCACAGTATTAGCCTTGTGCAAGAGACATAATGATGAATAAAGACTCTCAGGCCTCAATGATCTCACAGTAATAAGGCAGAAGAAAGCAAGTAAAATAACAGCTTTAATACAAGATGGAATGCTACGAGTCACAGCGGGTCAAAGGAAGGACAGATCATATCTACCCATGGTGGGGAAGGAGGGGGAAGGTGAAACTCAGGGAAGTGGAGAGAAAGGCTTCCTCGCCAGCCCTGGATGGATGAGTCATCAAGAACTCCTCCTGCCTTCTCAACGTCTATAAATAATCCCAGGTGCTGCATTTCATTTAATTACTAAGCCTCTCCAGATGGAGAAAAATAATTAAGCAGTCTGTAACACCGACATGATATAAAGAATGGGTTAGCAACTTGCAAAGTATTTGAGTTCTGAAGTTTCCTTTCAACTATGAAAGAAGGGCAGAAATGAAAAGGGGGCAAATGACTCTACAGAGCTTAGGGAAAAACCAAAGGACTACAGTCATATTCTGGGTAGAATTTAAATAAAAATGAAAAAAATACTGGTACAAAGGCAGGCAACTCAACTCTTCCAGTAGAAGCAGAACATTAAATGAGGAAACTGCAGTAGAGTTGGTGACGATAGTTTGTCAAAAAGAAATACTTTAAGAATGATGAATAAAGCAGATGTAATTCACTTATTTCTTAAATGTATACCTATTTCCTAGATCTCTGGATACAGACATGACAATAATTTTATATCTTTGTTTCTGATGCAAAGTTTCAGAACTGACCACAGCCATAAAAGAGGCTGGAAACAGTGTCACATAAGAAACATTTCTAAATGCTGACACTCTTGAAGAATCATGTGTTTGTGATTCCAAAGTTCAATGGAATTAATGAAATATAAATGAAATTCCAAGCATTCATATGACAACCGCAACTGGGTAATGAAATGAATGATACGTTCCCCTCAAGATAATAAATTCAGTAACAATATACTTCATGAAAAAACACAATTAATCAAAGCTAAAGAACAGGAATACCAAACTTCTATGGGCATCTGACTGAAATCTATTAAGAAGGTTGCATGGTTAAAAGACAAGTTGGTCCTAGTGAGAAGGTAGATGAAAGCATTTAATGGTGAAGAAACACATGGAAGCCAAGGGAAAAACACCAGAACCCAATTCTGAGGGTGACGATAAAAGATTCTTGGTCTCAAAAAAATAGGACTACTTAAAGATAACGTCATTCTGAGTATTGGGTACTCTCTCTTCTATCAACTTAAAAAGAAACCAATGAAATCGTTCTGTGAATTACAGTTTTTTAAAAGCAAAGTATCCTTCCACAAATTGCCTAATCATTCCACTGATTTTATTTCATGTAAACCTGGGTTTTTATATTTATTTGTTTCACCAGATAAACTATGTAGGGTGTTATCATAATAATATAATATTTTGAAAGAGCATTTTAGGTTGTTGCAAAAGTAATTGCGGTTTTTGCTTTTAAAAGTAACGGCAAAGCCAGGCATGGTGGCTCATGCCTGTAACCAAAGCTCTTAGGGAGGCAGAGGCAGGAGGATAGCTTGAGCCCAGGAGTTCAAGACCTGCCTGGGCAATATAGTGAGACCCCATTCTCCACAAAAAGGAAAAAAAAAAAAAAAGTAATGGCAAAAACCACAATTACTATTGCACCAACGAAATAATAACTTCTGATATTTTATATTTTCACAGGCATTAAAATTAGGTTAACAGTAGAGAAGTTTTACTTTAACAAATAAAAAATAATTATTTTAGTTTTTGTACTTACATAAATTAACTAAACAAGTATTTATTCTCTTGAGTGTTTTAACAACAAATACCTCTATCCCTTGACAATTTTTTAAATTTTAAATTTATGTTTTAAATCCTTTCAAAGCGAATTTCACTCTTGCGTGTTCCCCTATGCTTTCAATAGGGAACAAGCCCAAAGGTGATCCGCGTGATCTAGAAAAAGGTGATCCTTCCTCCAGACACATTACTACCACGTGCTGGAAAGTTACAATATTCCACTTACCAGTGGCTACAAAGGGAGCACACCTTCTAGAGCTGTCTGGGCCAAGATGCGGCTGCCCTGATTCACCGTCTTCCACATATGGAGGTGGTTCTTCCTTCCCTCACTCGTGGCTCAAGGGCAGACCTGGCTCACCATCTTTCAGCACTGAGACTGACCTTCAACTCTTATCTGTTACCAAAATGTATCAGCTGCCATTCAGAGTTACTGGGATCCAGGCCAGGCATCATGATCTTAAGATCATGTTGATGTGAACACATGAATAAGACCGCTTGATGATTTTGTTGTAATGGGAATGCGCACTCCCTCCAAGGTAGCCACTAGACAGATCTCGATTACTGTGACATCATCAAGACATTTTGTGTAAAACCTTCCATACTTAACTGAATAAAAGAATCATAAACACTGTGTAGATTCAACAAACCATGCCTGTAAGCCACAATAGGGCAAAGTGCAATTAACCGCCAGTGTAGGCCAATGTAAGGGTTCATTGGACAACCAGATGTCTGCTAGGTTTGTGCCTATTTGGGTGCCTTTTAGAGGGCAACATTATGAACTTCATCATATCTAAGCACAGCAAAGGCAGAGAGAAAGCCAAAATTACCAGGAATAATGGGCACATGTTGAGAACAAAAAAAAGCAGCACAGATAGTGAAAAATTGAAATGGTAAAAAAAAAAAAAAATATTCTAGTATATGAAGTAAATCAGCATCCGAACTACTGGTATTTCTGCAGAACTTGGTCTTGCCTAGGCCTGGGCTTTTGGGTCATTTTCTTTGTGTCACTCTGAATAATGAATATGTGGGTTCATAAGCACTAAGTCAGAGTATAGCTTTTTTACAAGTAGAGGAGTTCAACTCTTTTTGGCTGTTATTTGTGGGACCATGACACTGAGGTTCTAGTGCACAGGAGAAGACTGTGTTTATTATGTTTAACATAGCAACTAGTACCACTCCTGGCATCAAATAGATGTTGAATAGATAGATGACAAACCCTTCTTCAATACCAAAATGTAAGATGCTAGGTTTGAATTTGGAAATATATACCAAGATTTCGCTATTTTGGGAAGAAATATCAAACTCTCAAATTTATCATTCTTATAGACAGCAAAAAAATAAAAAAATGAGATCTAACTAGAATGCCAAATTCAAATAACAATTTTTTTTATTTGCATTGCATGACATAGTGAGAATTCAAGCATATAAGCACATGCGTGCTTACAAGAATGACAAAGGGGCTGGGCGCAGTGGCTGACGCCTATAATCCTAGAAGGCTGAGGCAGGAGGATCACTTGAGCCCAGGAGTTCCAGACGAGCCTGGGCCACAAAGCAAGACCTCGTCTCCACAAAAAAATAAGAAAATTAGCCAGACGTGGTGGTATGCACCTGTAGTCCCAGCTACTTGAGAGGCTCTTGCAGGAGGATCCCCTTGAGCCCAGGAGTTGGAGGCTGTAGCGAGCCATAACTGTACCACTATACTTCCGCCTCGCCAACAGGGAGACTTGTCTCTAAATAAACAAGAAAGACAAAGGAAGCACCTTAATACAGCTGCTATCTATGTAAAATTATGTTCTGTTTTTTATCATCTGACCTCCAATTTGTGTCTATAGGATAGCAAGCCAAATGTAGAAAAGGACCTAAGAAATGAAGCGCACATTAGATATCTTTATATGCAAACTAGTCGTGTCCTCGAAATACTTTAAAAATTCAAAACCTAGATTTCACAGTGAGGTATTTTGTTGATTTGTCTTGCCTGCCTAAAATTCTAATTGGTCTTATATTTAACAAGAGTTTATAGAGCTGAAAAAAATAGAAAGTGTTTGGGTAGAGCATGCTGTAAACTGTCCATACAGTACTCATAAAAACGTTAAAAAGTGTTTTTTTAAATTTTCTTTTAAGAAAGGTTCCCGATGAAGTAGAATCTTGTAGGTCTGGGCATAGGTGGGCGCAACACAGAAGGAAGTGAGGATGGATCTGATGGCAGGGCCACAGGAGCAGAGATCCAGCTGCATGAAAAGCAGAATACCAAGGGAACAATGACAGAAAACCAGGTGTTAGCCAGGCAAGTGGAAATTGTTTAAGAGCAGTTTGTGTGGTCCCAGTGCTACCAAATGCAAACCAATCACAGTTTAAAAACAGAAGGGGGCTGGGCACCGTACGGTGGCTCACACCTGTAATTCCAGCACTTTGGGAGGCCGAGGCAGGCAGATCACATGAGGTTGGGAGTTTAAGACCAGCCTGACCAACATGGAGGAACCCTGCCTCTACTAAAAATACAAAAAAAAAAAAAAAAAAAAAAAAAAAAAATTAGCCGGGCATGGTAGCACATACCTGTAATCCCAGCTACTCGGGAGGCTGAGGCAGGAGAAATGCTTGAACCCGGGAGGCAGAGGTTGTGGTGAGCTGAGATCGCGCCATTGCACTTCAGCCTGGGCACAACAAGAGCAAAACTCTATCTCAAAAAAAAAAAAAAAAAAGGAACAGAAGAGGTCCAGACAGAACTCAAGTCATCTGCCAACAGGGCAGTGTCCAGAACATATGTCTGTTCATAAAAAGATAGTATGTATACCGGGGTCTCCATCCCACAGAAACATGGAGGGCTATAGATGCATATTATTTGGCAATTTCCAAGTGTCCACTACGTTCCAGGAGCATACTAGGAACTCCTCTAATCACCACTACAATCTACATGATGTATTAGCTGTTCGCTCTGCTTCACAGATAAGGATACTGAGATTGAAAAGTTTAAATAACTACATTACCATTATGCAGTAGAAATCATGGAATTAAAAAGCAAGTATCTTGACTCTGAATAAGCTCTTAAAACATTGTGCTCTATTGTGTTCATGAAAAGTAATCAGGAAAAAGAGATGTGCTGGAGAACAATGGTCAAATTAGGCCAATACATAGCACAGACAACTTCCAAAATACTTGACCACGATGCACAGTAAGCAATACACATTATATCATGATCCAGCACACACCCAATATGCTTACTGTGCATAAACAAATTCTATAAATATATTTACCTGTACTATATTTTACTGATATTTTCTGACTTATTTCCTATTCTATATAATTCTATGTCATTGTTTTTAAAATGCTGATCAGAACTTACTGAAATCATTTCATGGCACAACAGTAAGATAGAACCCACTGTTTGAAAAGCAGTGCCATAATCAACAATGACAACCATTGTTCTTATTCTAGGTAGAATATCAAGCTTTCCAAATGTTCATATCTGATCTCTCACTTGAGCCTTTACCTCTCTTGAGAAAAGGGAGAAAGGTAGTTAAAAGGGAGAAAACTGTCACTCATGTGTCACCCATTGAAAAGGGCGGTGAAATTAACATACTCCAAACAAGAATGGCTCCACCTCATTGACAAACTTGCTCAAAAAGGCAGATGTTAAAGACGCATTGGAGAAGGCTCTTATGTCTTTAACATTCCTTTAGTTGTCAAAAAGACATCCAACAACCAGCAGAGACTCATTGGTGAAATGAACACCTTTATGTAGTCGCTAGGTCAACTTTAAGATTGAAAGACAACTCAGATGCCTACTACTCAGACGACCTTCCACACCAAAAAGCACCAAGGTCTCCTGCAGGCAAGTTGGTCAAGGCACTCACTGATCAACACTACTTTGATTTGACTTATTAAAAAGTCTGAACAGCATTATTTTATCGAAGGATGCAACGCTGGGATTCTAGGTGCAGAGTCAACACTGAGTTATGAGCATTCATTAACACAGTCATATTAAAAGAGAGGACGGAAGGATAAGAGTTCATAAATGTACCAACACAGAGATGGTTGCAACAAACACTTTAGTTACTATGGGGATTTCTGAGAGGGAAAGAGAGGGGGTCTCTTTAGAAAAGTGACTGATGCTATTCATTAACCTACTTGCAAGTAATGTCAAATTTTAAAGTTGCTCAAAAAAAAACCACCTTTTTTTTATATCAGTCTCTTAATATGCTGAAAGAACCTGTTCAAAATGCTTCAGCGGCAAAGTAACTTAGATGATAAATGTGTTCTTCAATCTGTGCACCAGTCAAGTAGCAATAAAATCAGAGTAATTCATGCAAAAATTTTCATTATGTTTCTAAACATACTTATTTACATTTTAAATCACACATTAGACAATATGAAATATCTTTCATTTGGACAGGTGTGAACTAGAAAACAGATGCATTCATTAAACATGGAACAATTCGGTGAATTAAAACAAATACTCAAAGAATTCTTTGGTTGAAATACTTCAGCCACTGTTAACTTACTTGAAAAAATATGGCCATGGCTCCGATTATTCTGTTCTCAGAAATTGCAGTTTGAAAGCTGTCAAAGTCATCTGGATTGTAAAAGAAAATCTGCATCTGTAAGAACAATTAAAAAATGTATTAGGAAAATTTTCAAACATAAATAAAAAGTTGAGAGAATAGTACCATAAAAGTATATTCCCCAGTTGCTAAGATTTTGCCAAATATATTCACCTATCCATATTTTTCCTTTGCTAACTTTTTTTTTTTTTTTTTTTTTTTTTTTAAGATAAAGTATCGCTCTGTTGCCCAGGCTGGACTGCAGTGATGCGATCTCAGCTCACAACAACCTCCGCCTCCCAGATTCAAGCAATTCTCCTCCCTCAGCTGAGTAGCTGGGATTACAGGCACCTGCCATCATGCTCAGCTAATTTTTGTATTTTTGTAGAGATAGGCTTTCACCATGTTGGCCAGGCTAGTCTTGAACTCTTGACCTAAAGTGATCTGCCCGCTTTGGCCTCCCAAAGTGCTGGGATTACAGGCACGAGCCACCACACCCGGCCCTTTGCTAACATATTTTAGAATGAACCTAGACATCATGTCATTTTACCCCTAGATACTTCAGAATGTATCCCATCTTTTCACATAACTACAATGCATTCATGCCACCCAAAATAAGTAAAACCAATGCCTTCTAATTTTCTAATACCCAGGTCATGGTGTAATTTCCCTATTAAGAAGCAAAATTTTAATGGAGTTAACCACCTGTTTGTAAAAAGCTAACCCACACATTATTTTGCTTAATCCTCTCATCAAGCCCTGTAAAAAAATTAGGGCAGTGGCCAGGTGCAGTGGCTCACGCCTGTAATCCCAGCACTTTGGGAGGCCGAGGCGGGCGGATCACAAGGTCAGGAGATCGAGACCATCCCGGCTCACACAGTGAAACCCCATCTCTACTAAAAATACAAAAAATTAGCCGGGCGTGGTGGCAGGTGCCTGTAGTCCCAGCTACTTGGGAGGCTGAGGCAGGAGAATAGTGTGAGCCCGGGAGGCGGAGCTTGCAGTGAGCCGAGATCGCGCCAATGCACTCCAGCCTGGGCGACAGAGAGAGACTGTCTCAAAAAAAAAAAAAAAAAAAAAAAAAAAAAAAAAAAAAAAAAAAAAAAAAATTAGGGCAGAAATTACTATACTCAGCTATAGATGAGAAAATAGTGCTTCAGAAATTTGATGTTAATTTACCTAGTATTATACATCAGAGAGAATCCAAAATCCATGTGCTTTCATCCCAACCATCAATATCTTCTCTTACATTTGGCTAGCATTATGTTTTGTTTTTTTTATTTGAGACAAACAAAAAAACTCACTCTCACTCTGTGGCCGAGGCAGGAATGGAGTGGCCGCCATCACGGCTTACTGCGGCCTCCATCTCCTAGGCTCAATAGATCCTCCCACCTCAGACCCCTGAGTAGCTGGGACTACAGGTGCATGCCACAATACCCAGCTAATTTGTGTATTTTCTGTAAGGACAGGGTTTTGCGTTGGTGTCCAGGCTGGTTTCAAACTCCTGGCCTCAAGCAGTCTGCATGCCTCAGCCTCTCAAAGCACTGGGATTACAAGTGTGAGCCACTGGGCCTGACTAGAATTTCTTATTCGAAAAGCAGAACACAGGTAAGTCAACTCAGGATCATTATACAACTTTAATGCTTGCACACACTTTGACATTTAACAAGATGCAGAGAACAGTTGGGCGCAGTGGCTCACGCCTGTAATCCCAGCACTATGGGAGGCCGAGGCGGGCGGATCACCTGAGGTCGGGAGTTTGAGACCAGCCTGACCAACATGGAGAAACTCTGTCTCAACTAAAAATACAAAATTAGCCGGGCATGGTGGTGCATGCCTGCAGTCCCAGCTACTCATGAGGCTGAGGCAGGAGAATCACTTGAACCTGTGAGGCGGAGGTTGCGGTGAGACGAGATCGTGCCGTTGAACTCCAGCCTGAGCAACAAGAGCGAAACTCTGTCTCAAAAAAAAAAAAAAAAAAGATATAGACAACAAAAATGAACCATTGGGTATCCCCCAAAAGCCTCCATACTGATAAGAAAAAAAAAAAAAAAAAGACCTGGGTTCCGATTCCAGCTTCCTCATTTACTTGCAAGCACCAGTTTTCTTAGGCATAAAGTCAAGTATTTCCACTTACTGGGGTAACTCTGAGGCTCAAATAAGTTAACGTAGTGTGTAACATGAAGCAGCATGGTTAGACCTTATCAATGCTCAACAAATCACCATCATCATCACCATATATGCATATATTTTTTTTTCTGAGATAGGGTCTCATTTTGTCACCCAGGCTGGAGTGCAGTGGCATGATCATGGCTCACTGCAGCCTTGACCTCAAGGGCTCAAACGATCCTCCCACCTCAGCCTCCTAAGCAGCTAGGACTACGGGTGTACACTACCATATCGGGCTAATTTTTATACATATTTTTATAGGTGGGGTCTCACTATGCTGCCCAGGCTGGTCTAGAACAACTGAGCTCAAGCAATCTGCCCACCTTGGCCTCCCAAAGTGTTGAGATTACAGGCATGAACCACTGCACCTGGTCATCATCATATCATCATCATCATATGTTAAGATTAACATTTGGCAAACATCTTAAAATTTCTAGTAAGAGTATGATTCCACTGAATCATCTAGAATGATGCTACTCCTTACAGAAAATTCTATCTTCTATATAATTAGTTCTTTCGTAACCTCTATTTCCCCACTTTTCCAAAAGGCATGATGCTATTTTCTGCAATAGACTGAACAACCACACCCCAGAGAGATTGAGAGATTTGACATTGAACAATAAAGTCCCAGCAGGAAAAGCTAAGTATAGGTCAAAGGTAAACAGAGTTCTGACGACTGAATTAACTCAAATGCTAAGAATACAAATGGCATTTCTTTTGTGAAGAGCGAAATCAGGTAGCCCAAATCAGGACACTTCCTAGAAAAATTCTGATACCTATGTACACGGGACAAGGATGGATAGTTTCTTTTGGAGAATTTTCTTTCTTAAAGATAATTCTTTTTAAGACTGTGAATTTGCACCAATTCTGGCAGTTTCTTACAAATGTGTTGTCTTACGGTTTGGACAGCTTTAGACATCATGAATTTTTAGAGAAAAATCCATTCAATAAGGTGCAGATTAGAATGGTTTAACAGTAGGTGAATTGCTTTGGGTACAATACTACTAACCCAAGAAAGAAACTTCACACAGGTGTATTCAGAAAATTACACTTCACTTTCTTTTTAAAACTCAGGCTCTCAAATTAAGTAGGTTCACAGAAGGCTTTCTTATACTTCAGCCCACGTGCAGGGGCAGCATTGTTTAATGCATCACCTGAATAGTGTGTGATACAAAATACTTTAAGACCTCTTCAAGGGCATTTTCATTTACAAGTGGGTAAAAAAAAAATGCAATTTTAGAAAATGTGTTTGAGTCCTGGCTCCACCCATCTGGATAATAAAATGTCTCATAAAAAGGACAGTAGCACAGGTCTGAAATATCTATTTTTCTCAAGTTGTAGCCTACTGAATTATGGTAATATCTGAAGCTGTCTAAAATATAAGAGTAAGTAGATGAGGTTTTGCTGAATGAATTGGACTTGCGTGAACTGAAACATATTTTGTCAGCGGTGGTGATGGCTAAGTTTGGACAGAGGCTGGAAACATCTTGGAAGGTATTTGGGGTAGTTAACATCAATTTTATCCTCAAAATGAGCTGTGGCCAGAGCCCTTCCTTCAACATTCTGGGCTCTAGATCCCAGAGCGCTCCCTTCAATATTCCCCCAAGTGTGTTCTTTCTAGTAATGTTAATCTAAATGATGCTCACTATACAGCAATCCTTCTATGAAGAAACGTGGTGTACATAAGCTGAAGAAAAGATCTGGGGCTAGGCACAATGTGGCTCATGCATGTAACCCCAGAACTTTGGGAGGTCCAAGTGGGAGGACTGCTTGAGAACAGGAGTCTGAGGCCAGCCTGGGCAACAAAGTGAGACCTCATCTCTACAAAAAGTTAGCCAGGAGTGGTAACTGTAGTCCCAGCTATTCAGGAGACTGAGGTGAGAGGATTGCTAGAGCCCAGGAGGCTGAGGCTACTGAGGCTACTGATGGCTCCACTGAACTCCAGCCTGAGCAACATAGCAAGATCCTGTCTCAAAAAAAAAAAAAAAAAAAAAAAAGAAAAAAGCAACAAGAAAAAAAAAATCTGGAAAATCCAGTAATAAAGGGATTAACTGTTCCCTATCTCCTTTACCCAGTATCACCAATTATTTATACTATACCTCATTTGCTCTCTTTCTGTATACACACACACACACACACACACACACTTTTTTTCCTCAATCATTTGGGAGCAAATGGGAGATAATAGCCCCCTTTACCACTAAATACTTAAGTGTGTGATTTCTAAGAATAAGGACATTCTCTTACATAATCACAGAATAATCATTAGAATTAGCAAACTTCACATTAATACAATACTATTATCTAATTCACAGACCATTTTCAAGTTTTGGCAAGTGCCCAAATAAAGTCCATTACAGATCATTTTCTGGTTCTCAGTCCAGAATTCAATCTAGGATCAAACTCTGTATTTAGTTGTCATGTCTTTTTTACACTGACCTCTTCCAACCCCATCTTCATCTGGAACAGTTACTCAGCCTCTTTCTTTACTCTGACAATTTGAAGTGTACAGAGCAGAAAATTCATAGAATTGAGGTCTCTTGGCTGGGTGCGGTGGCTCACGCCTGTAATCCCAGCACTTTGTGGGACCAAGGCGGGTGGATCACTTGAGGTCAGGAGTTTGAGACCAGCCTGGCCAACATGGTGAAACCCCATCTCTACAAAAATACAAAAATTAGCTGGGTGTGGTGGCAGGTGCCTGTAATCCCAGCTACTTGGGAGGCTGAGGCAGGAGAATCACTTGAACCCAGAAGGCGGAAGTTGCAATGAACCGAGATTGTGCCACTGCACTCCAGTCTGGGCAACAGAGTGAGACTCCCGTCTCAAAAAAAAAAAAAATTATATCTTCTCAGTGCATTATATCAGCAGCACATTTATATGGGTTTATCCCACTATTGGAGGTATTTATCTTGATCATGTAGCTCAGGTGCTATCTATTGAGTTTGTCCACTATAAAGTTATTAATTTTCCTTTCATAATTAAAAAGTACTTTAGAGAGAGATACTTTAACATGAGATAAAAATCCTGCTCCTCATTTAATGTTGACTCACTAGCTTGGGATCCTTTGTGACATTCTAACTCCACCATTCCTTCTATATTCATTAATGGCATTCTAGAGTAAGGAATCGCTTTCCCCGCACTGCGGTTTATTCACTTATTCATGCATTCATTTACACCCATATGGACTTGTTTATTTTTGTTTCTATTTATTCAATCCATTATCAGATTCCATTACTAACGTTATGTATTTTGATGCTCAGATTGTCCCAGATTTGCCCAGTAGGAGACCCTTCAAAAGAATGTCCCTGTCAGTCTGCCACGTTCTCCTAATTTTTTATTTTTTAGCACTTCCTATCAGGCACAGATGTTTTGGGCTCATCCTGTATTTTCCCTACCCTAGCCCTAGAATTGGCCATTTAAGTCCCGGTTCAAAGGTTATTTGAAGACTTAATAACTTTAACTCAATATTTTCCAAACACAGTTGAAATAGAATACTTTTGGCATGATTCTTTAAGAAAACTATATAGCTTAAAGGTCGATGAATCTATTCCAATCAGGCCTCTCTTTTGCAAGGGAAGGAAAGTTGAATCAACCCTCTATAAGCAGATATTCCTTCATCATGTAGAGTTCCATGAGATAGGAGATAATATATATTATATATGTAATACACACACACACACACACACACACATATATATATATCCTCAAGCACAGAAACAAACTATATGAAACTCAATTAAAAAGACACTGATGGACTGCTTGCACCAGGGCACAATCATGGGACCAGTTCTGCTAAATTTTTCAAAGTCGTAAGTGAGAGTCATTAGCCCAAATGGATCATTCAAGTCTACCTGTGGAATGGCTTGACTGCAAAACCCTCCAGACGTTTTTCTAGCCCGATCAAGGTGATGGATAACCTAGAGTATCATATAGCATAACTTGACATTTGGAAAATGGAATTTTACAGGGGCAAAACAAATCACATTAAAAGCATCATCATCCACCAGGAAGCATGTTCTAAAATACATATATGGCAAATGCCTCCATGAATCCCAATACTACCAAGTCATGGGAGGGAGGTGAAAAGGACATTGTGAGTACAGGATTGACAACAGTCAATGCTCCACTGTTGTAGGGTACTAGTGTAATACATACAAAGTCACAACAAAATGCCCACCTAGCTTACCTTTTTGCCTGCCTTGTGCAACTTTCCCCTTACATTTAAAATAACTCCAGTTGCAATTTGACTTTACAAATGTGTATATGTCTGGTTTCCAATATGTATCACTGTCCATGTTAAGTTGAATGAACAGAAAGCAACAAATCTGAAATCCTGAGCCTTTGATACTATTATTGTTGTTTAAATATTAATTTTAATCATAGTAAAACATTATTAATGTTTTTCAAACTTTCAGTAAGTGCTTACTATCTGCCAGGTACTGTACTATGTATGATTCATTGACACTCAGTGAGGTATGTACTAGTACGATTCTCATTTTATAGGCAAGGAAACCAAGGATTTACAAAATTCATAATTTCAAATTTACAAAGTTCCTAAGGAAGGAAAGTGGGGTTGGGACAGAAAAATTATCTTTCAAAATTGTCTTTCCAATCTCAGAGTTCAAGGTCTTAATCACTGTGCTTCCTTCCAACTGGCAGGAGTATTGCTTAATGCCTGTTCTCTGTACGGCACCATGACAGATGAAGATACAGTCTGTACTTAGGAAGACTAAAATATCATTAATGAGACAAGGTTAACTTTATTTCTGAGTGCCAAAGTTGAGGGAGTGTATCACGAAATAAAAGCATAAGGCAATGAATGGTTCATGGTCAAGTGAGGCATCTATTAAACAAATCCTACATTTATACAGGAAATGGGCAGGAGGGGGCATTTTCCAGAAGGTGAACTTTTTATTGTCTAATGTTATAGTTGTGAGCCTAAGTTAGCTCCCTGGTTGCTGTGATCATGGAAGCAAAAGGAAATGATCCCAACATAAGAGTAGAAAACCCAACAGTAACTTCCATTCAGATTTGAAAGCTCTACATTTTATTTCCTCTCAAAAAGCTATTTCTCCCACATGCCCCCTACACATGGCCCAAGAAAAAAAAATCATGATGGAGTAAGAAAGGAAACAGCACGCAGATAGCTCAGGGGGAAGGCAATCTACTGAAAGACTCAGTAGAAATTTCCAGGCTACTGCTGGGGATTTTTATTAAAGTGGAAGAACACACAGGCAAAAGCTACAGAAAAGGACAGATGGAGATGAGACATAAACAGGACGATAAGGACGGTAACCAAAAAGGCAAGAGCAGAATTAAAAATCACATAGGAGGCAGCAGACAACAGAACTGAAGAGGTGGAAATGTATTTTTCTAATCAAGCTTGGTGTTAACCTGCCAGTTGGGAACGTGGTAGTGGACAAGAAACAGCTGCCTAAGAATAAAGATGTGAAGTGAAGGTAAAGTAAACATCCAAACACAGTGAATCTGCCAGTTCTGCCTTTTTGACAATATGCATAGTATGATGACAGAATTAAGGTTTTTGTAAAATAAGCTCTTAATCTAACATGATTTTTAAATTATTTCGTAACGGCTAGTATTAAGGAGGCCAGGATGCACACACTCAACCCACTACACTCTAACTCTAATTCTGCCATTGCCTGTAGACAGAAAGATGTATGCATGCAGGACATAAGTCTGTGCAGTGCAAGGCTGTGTCCCTAGCACAGTGCTGCCCATTGTAAATACTAGTAATTTATTTCTGGAATGAATAAGATAAGTGGGAGCTCTAAGTGGCTTGAAGCAAGGACAGCCAAATGATAAAGCCACAAACACTAACAAAGTCCATGCCATATCTTGGAATAAATAACAAGATCAGTGGCAAGGAGGCTCAAGATATTGAAAGAATGAAGGAACTTAAACTGCTGGAGTAAACGCTCAGAAAGGTGCAAATACAAGCCAAAATCACTGTGAAATGGCCAAGGGACTCCAGGTATGGTTCTACTAAATACAGATTATATTACTTTCTCTTTAATCTACAAGAAAGTCAAACCATTGTCTAAGTAACTCTGGCCTAAAATTTTAATACTCCAACAAAAGAAGATCTATTCATTTAAATTATGGAGAAAAATGATAAATATACATTATATATATTACATTAAAATATATAACACAAACATTCTGGGTATTTTGTTTTCTCCTATTGAACAAAGTTTTTATTCCTAGTTACTTTTTAAAAGGATCATTGTTATTTTTTGTGAAAGTATGTTTTACATGTGATTAACATTTAAATCAGTAGCCCTTAGAACTAAAGCTGATTACCCTCTATAATGTGGGTGGGTCTCATGCAATCAGCTGAAGACCTGAGGTCTTTTTAAGAGGAAGGAATTCTGCCTCTACACTGCAACACAGATTGGGCTCAGGTTTCTAGCCTTTGAACTCAACACTGCAATATCAACTCAGCTAGAGTAACTTAGCTAAAATTAATGAATTATAGGCCAGAGTTTGTGTGTGTGTGTGTTTGTGTGTGTGTGTGTGAGAGAGAGAGAGAGAAAGAGAGAGACATCGATCCTATGGGGTCTCTTTCTCTGGAGAACCCTGACTAATATACCCCCTAAAATCATTACTGGTTTTAAGCAAACACACACAGGTATGTGTGTCTGTGTATCACATTATAAAACCATTTTGCAGCTTAATTACTTTTTGGGCTTCTTTGAGCTCTGAACTCTATCATCTTTTCTCACTTCTTCCTAACAAGCTTCTACCCTGGAGAATGTAGCCCATGTCACAAACCAGTTCACACTCTTACAGCATACGGAAAAATATCCATAAAGTTGGCAGTATTAGATGAAGATCTCAGAGTATTTGCTACAGAATAAGAACGGATTTGTATATTGAAGAGCCTGGAGATCTCTAAGGCCCAGTGTCCCCTTCTGTGAAACAGAGGTAATACTCACACCTCACAGGGCTGTTGTAATACATTTTCACTAAGCGCTTGCTTTGGAAAAGTAAAAACTGATGAAACAGCTCTCATTTTTCTCTGACAGTATATCCTGAGGACTTTCTTTATGACCAGAAGGGATACTTAAAGTAAGGTTCAAATAAACCATTTCCACAGGCCAGCCAACATCCCAGTAAGTCATGCCACAGGGTGTGGCAAAGAAACCAGTGTGTGGCATTCATTGGAAGAATATTTTTAGAAGAACTAAGCTCTGAAGAAGAACAGGTAGTGGGTATCTTTGCAGGCAAGGTGGCATTTAAATAAACATTCTGAAACATTTCCTTTATACAATATCATTAATCACAGAGTACACAAATCCTTAATTATTTCCTGTTTTCATTTGCCCTGTAACAGGGAATTATCTTCAACTACTTTACAGCAGGAATCCCAAGATTTGGAGCAGAAGAAACTAAGGTGCACACTAGGGCTATGAGGCATACACTCGGGTGCCAGGATGTTTTTGAGATCTCTCTTAAAAGTCTCTGTGTGTAACTTGTTTGTTCTGTTATATGTCTATTTATTAGCTGATTTTCAGGATTTCTGGTTCAGTGATGCATCTGATTAATCAAATAAATATTCAGTGTTTGCACTTTCCCCTTGATAGGGAAGAGCTCAGGCTCTTGGTTGCAGTAGTAAGCTAAGTTTTTCAGTGATTTACTATGCATGATTCATGAGTTATTTCTTACAGCTCAGCATAAGTTTGGGCACAAATGAAGTAGGCTGAGTCTGGCTATAGCTTGTCCGGATACCTTTGTCGTGTACTCAGGAAGGAAGGCAGTAAGCTATAGCTTTCTTATTTAATAGTTATGTGATTTGATTGAAGTCAGTTACCCCCTCACTGAGCCTTAACATCTCCATGAGTAAACTGAATTAAAAATATGTTACTGGGTTACATTGAGGATTAAATAAAATAACTTGAGTAAAGCACCTTCCACTATGTCTGGCATGGTCAGAATCACTGATTTACTTACATGTCTAAATATTAAAGGGGGAAAACAAGAAAGAAAAAAACACCACCACATAAATTAGTGAAAGGGCTATTTGCAATATCCCCAAATTGGAACCTGCCTAAACACTAATCAATAATGGAATGGATAGGCAAACTGTGACACACAAAATGAAATACCTAGTGGAATGCACTACAACCACAGATAACAATATAGGCAAATCTCACAAACAAAGCTGAACCAGGTAAACCAGATTCAAACAAACAACAACAAAAAAAAACAGTGCGATTCCATTGCAATGAAGTACAAAAACAGGAAAAACTAAAGCACTTAGAAGCCAACACAGTGGTTACCCAGAGGCGGCAGTAACTGGACAAGGACATCTGCAGGTGCTAATACGTTATCTTGCAGATGTGGGCACTGGTTACAAGCATATGAAATTCGTCAGCTGTACACTTATTTTTTGTGTGATTTTTCTCCTTTACATACGGTACTTCAACAATGAACAAACAGAAATAGCAAAATACCTGTGCTGTTGAAACCAAGAGGAACAAAAGTGTAACCTCACATAGTAACAGGGCTGACGCAGGAGGATTCCTGGAACCAAGGAGTTTGAGACCAGCCTGAGAAACATGGCGAGACCTTATCTCAAAAAATAAAAAAATAAAAAATTAGCTGGGCATGATGGCATATACCAGTAGTTCTGGCTACTCGGGAGGCTGAGGCAGGAGGATCGCTTGAGCCCAGGAGTTCAAGGCTGCAGTGAGCTATGATTGCATCACTGCACTCCAACCTGGGTGACATAGTGAGACTCTGCTTCAATTAAAAACAAACAAGCCAAAACAGAGCAAGGCCGAGTTTACTGCCTTGTTTTGCGCTCATTCCATTGAATATAAGCTACTTTAAACCTGACATTATGGTCAGATTGAACTTATCTGCTTGATGGAGCAAGTTGCAGTGACTGGCCTTAATATAGAGAATCCCTACAGCCTAAGTAAGACCCAATAACCATTACAAGACCCAAGCACTGCCCCTGCCTACCCTTTCACAAGGCAGCCGCAAGCATAAAGCACTCAGGAGGGTTGCTTAAATGTACCTGATTCTGAACACTTTACATCAATTAATTCCTTAAATCAATACTACTATTTTCTAGGGGCGATACTCTTATTTCTCCTATTTTATACAAAAGGAAATTAAGGCTGAGATAGTAGGTCTTGTCTAAGAAGTAGTTAACTCTGGAACTCAAATCTAGGCATTTGCTTGTGGAGCCCACATACTTACAACTGTTCTACCATACAACATCCTGACCAGAATTCCCATCAGCAATGAACTCTACCTGTTGGTTCTCTCTAGGGTCCTAGTACAAAGCTTCCAGAGCAGTGTTCTTAAGCTGGGGTGATTCTGTACCCTAGTGGAAATATGGCCACGTCCAGAGACATGTTTGGTTGTCACTCTTTGAGGGGTGATAGGCATCTAGTGCAGAGGTCCCCAACCCCCTCATCTGTATTTACAGCTGCTCCTCATAGCTCACATTATTGACTGAGCTCTGCCTCCTGTCAGATCAGTGGCGCCATTAGATTCTCATAGGAGCATAAACCCTATTATGAACTGCGCATGCGAGGAATCCAGGTTGCACACTCCTAATGAGAATCTAATGCCTGATGATCTGTCACTGTCTCCCATCACCCCTGGCTGGGACCATCTAGTTGCAAGAAAACACACTCAGGGCTCCCACTGATTCTACATTATACAACTATACATTGTAAAATTATTTCATTATATATTACAATGTAATAATAATAGAAATAAAGTGCACAATAAATGTAATGCAACTGACTCATCCTGAAATCATCGCCACCCCCGACATGGTCCGTGGAAAAACTGTCTTCCACAAAACCGGTCCCTCGTGCCAAAAAGGTTGGGGACCACTGATCTAGCAGGGAGAGGCCAGGGGTGCGCCTAAACACCTCAGAATGCATAGAAAAGTGCCCCACATCATGGGAGTTTCTCTGCGCCTACTCAGGCTCTGGAGGTTGACAGAAAAAAAAAAAAAAAAAAAAGAATTATCCGCCCAAAATGTCCATAGTGCTGAGATGCAGAAACCCTGTCCCACACTCACTGTCAACATGAAACATTATCAGTTGGCATGGTAAAGCACTTTGTTTTTCTTTCCCTTTCACACTACTACTGAACTTTGAGGGGGAGGATCAAGTCTGCTGTGAGGGAGATTGAAACTGGAAGAGCAGTTGATTTTCTTTTTTTTTTTTTTTTGAGCCGGAGTCTCGCTCTGTCACCAAGCTGGAGTGCAGCAGCCCGATCTCAGCTCACTGCAACCTCCGCCTCCTGACTCCAAATGATTCTCCTGCCTCTGCCTCCTGAGTAGCTGGGATTACAGGAATGCGCCATCATGCCCAGCTAATTATAGTAATTTTTAGTAGAGATGGGGTTTCACCATGTGGAGCAGGATGGTCTCGATCTCCTGACCTCATGAACTGCCCACCTCAGCCTCCCAAAGTGCTGGGATTACAGGCGTGAGCCACTGCGCCCAGCCGGGAGAGCACTTTTGTCCCTGTGCATAAACCAGTAACTTCAACTACTCTTGAGGTGACTGAAATGGCTTTTTTTTTTTTTTTTTCTCTAATGAAACAACGTTTCCTTGCTTGCATGGCTATTTTATATACAAAGCTGGTTCTGAAATGCAGTGGAGCTTAATGCCTTGGACACAGTGGAGGGGGAGGGGTCCCTAGGTGCATCTGGAACTCATTTGTATTTCAAAAACACAAAAATCACTACCACGGTGTTTGTGCTCTTTGTAATATGAAACTTTTTAGAAATTGCTTTGTACTTGGGAGTAACAGCCACATGATTCACCATGAAATGAAGTCTGGAAAATCATTTGGGATAAATGGACCTATAAATTCAATAGAATTTCCATGACAACATAGACTGCAACACTCAGCCACAAATAAAAGGTTATAAATCATTCAAAACCAACTAGGAATCAGCAATATGTCTCCCACTTCAAAATACAAGAAACCTGAAATATAGTTTGTTACTTACTCAACCAAAGTTCACATTAGAGTTCTTTCCTCGTTTCTGATATTGTCATAAGTTTTGGGGGGAAATGATGATGTCATGAATTTGCAATTAAGCTAAACAAGTGTAGAGTTGGTTGTATTCCCTCCGCTTCTCCCAGCCAGAGACCTCCAAGAAAGCTTGTCACAAAAACAAGTTATGCTCTTTTATCTGGAAAACTGCAGTTTGCACTATACAGCTGAATGTTGCCACATCACGTTTCTCCATAAGAAAAAGGTTGGTGCAAAACATTTCTGAGAACACACATCCAAGACAACTGGAGGCTTCCAAATGCTTCTGAGTTCTATAAATCCAAACCACACCCTTTAGTGTCCCTGGGAGAACCTCCGCAGTAAAGTATTTTTAAGGTTAGTTGGATGAACTGGTCTAGAACATCTGTTCTTTGAAACAGCTCTTCTGTTCCTGAGGTCATCTTATCATTTCTGATGGAGATCCCCTTACAAGAGGTTCTTCTGGATATTGTATCATGACCTCTCCCACTGGGAGGGTCCTTACAGAGCTAAGCACATAGTAGGCACTTATTAAATGACTGTGGAATGAATGAATGAGTCATTTCTCACACAGAAGAAAAGATGTCGCATTGCTCCATTGGGATTTTTCTTTTTCTTATTATTCAGTATCCCTTAAAATAATCAACAGCTTTGGTCAGATGACTGATGAAAGGGGAAAAACAAATTTATGGAACTATGAATCTGGCTTCCAGCAGGGCTGCAAGCCCCCTGAAAGACTGCCGAGGGTGGTACATGTATTCACTGAACAGTGTCCATCACTTTTCAACAGTTCATAGATCAGACAGACTTCTATGGTTCCATCTACAATCACATGCCGAAAGACCCATTTTCAGCCCTGGTCTCATGCGGTACGCAACCACAGACTTCACTGGAATCTTCGAGGGCTCCACAAGCCAGAAAGGTTAAAAATCACTACCTCTAAAAAAATACTAAACATGCCTCAATGAGCAAAAAGTCCCTTCTCTAAGACAGGTATCTAGAAGCAGTCCAAGCCAAACCATCCCCTGAAAAGATTACACACATTTTTTTACTCTAATCAACAGTGCAGGAGAACACCAATTTTCCTATACTATTCGTAACAGTGGATTTATGGATCCTTCTTATTTTTTACCATTGGATGGATACTTCTGTTCTCATTTAAAAATTTTCAAACAAGGCTGGGTGTGGTGGCTCACACCTATAATCCCAGCACTTTGGGAGGCCAAGTTGGGAGGATCAGGAGGTCAGGAAATCAAGGCCACCCTGGCTAACACGGTGAAAGCCCATCTTTACTAAAAAATACAAAAAATTAGTGGGGGCAGTGGCACGCGCCTGTAATCTCACTACTTGGGAGGCTGAGGCAGGAGAATCGCTTGAACAGGGGAGCCGGATGTTGCAGTGAACCGAGATCGCACCATTACACTCCAGCCTGGGCAAGAAGAGTGAAACTCCGTCTCAAAAAAAAAAAAAAAAAAAAAAAAAAAAAAAAAAAATCCAAATAACCAATAAGAATAAGAATCTTTACCTAGTTTTTTTCTAATGATTTCCTGTTTTATTATTTAGGAGCTCTTTATTCAGAATATTAATACTTTGCCACAAGTGCTGCAAATACAAAGACAAATACACAAGTATCTTTGCCCCACCATTGACGGTATCAGGGGAAGAAAAACTTGATATGCGTAATACATAGAATGGTAAAAGAACCTATGGAGGGGGAAGGAAGAAATTAGGCATTAATTTGGGAGGCTGAGGCAGTAGGATTGCTTCAGGCCAGGAATTCAAGACCAGCCTTGAAAATTGTCAGATATATTGTTAGAGGAGAAAATCAAGTCGCAAAACAAATACACTGTGATCACATTTGACTTTAAAAATGTCATACAACTCAGTAGTGTATGTGTCCTGTGTGTATATGCACAAATATATAGATCTAAGGCAAAGGAAAACTCATGTCTAGAAAAATAACACAAACAAATTGTAGTTTTCTCTGGGGAGAAGATTTGTATTGATTTGGGGCCAATAAAGGTGGTTTATCACAACTGTTTAAAACACTTGCTGGCTCTAAAAATATAGCTCATCTGGAAAAACGTCTTCCTTGAAATGGGCAGAAAAAGAAAAATCAAGAAAGAAAAGAACAAAACCCAAACCCCACCGCTGCTATAAGAAGAGGGTGAATCTAACAGATCCATTCAGGGACCCAACTCAGAAGACAGCCTCATCAGCAAAGTGCTCGAAAGGAATGCATCCATCAGTCCCCAGCAACAGACAGCTCCACATCACGCAGGGTGTAATCTTCCTTTATTCCTGATCCCACTGTAACACAATTCACTCTTCATGCATTTTTTACCACAATGAAACGCACAACTACTCAAGCTTACATTCCAAAGGCAACAAAGAAATTAAGAAAAGATTGAGGCCAGGTGAGGTGACTCACACCTAGAATCCCAGCATTTTGGGAGGATGAGGCAGGAGGATTGCTCGAGGCCAGCAGTTCAAGACCAGCCTGGGCAACATAGTGATACTAGTTCTCTACAAAAAATATAAATAAATAAAAACGAAAATCGAGGTACTGTTTCAGATTTATGCAGAATTTAATTTACTTAACACAGCTGGTCTACTAAAAAGTGTATTTGTTTAGACTAATAATTTCCCACCTACCTAGCCATAAAATTACAGTGCGCACTATAATTTTACTTTATATAAACACAAAGTATTAACATTAATTCTCTCAGACCGTATCTTTGGTCAGAAGGACACCAGAGAATCAGAGAGCAAAACAAGGCTGCCCAAAGCTCAGCAAAGCACCGTCTTCCTGATATATTGGTTAAAACCCAACAGGAATGATTTAGAGAGAGGCATTTTAGGAATTGGTTAAAGGCTTTAGCAGTAAAAAAGAATGGTGGGCTGCTACCATTGTAGCTTTGATCATAGTTCAAAATCCTTCGCTTAATGATCTTTCTGTCAATTCTCTGGAAAATGTGCGTTTCAGAATCTCATAATCAGATAAAACATATGATGGAGTGGAAAAGATAATAATTAGAAAATGAACGTTCAAGTTCAAGCTCTGCCTCATCTGGTGCTAAGATCAGGGGTAAATCATTTAATTATTCTGGGTCCCCATTTCCAAATATGCAAAATTGAGATGATGCTTTTAAATATATTTGAATGGTGATGACTTAAAATGAAGTTTGATGATTGAATATAACCTTATACTGGTTTGGGATTAGTATTCTACACCACAGAGCAAATAAGAATGCCACAAAATTGGTTGGGCTGGGTGGCTCATGCCTGTAATCCCAGGACTTTGGGAGGCTGAGGCAGGCGGACAGCTTGAGTTCAGAAGTTCGAGACCAGCCTGAGCAACATGGTGAAACCTTATTTCTACAAAAATTAACTGGGCATGGTGGCACATGCCTGTGGTCCATGCTACTTGGGAAGCTGAAGTAGGCGGATCAGTTGGGCCCAGCAGGAAGTCAGGCTGCAGTGAGCCATGATTGCACACCAACCTAAGTAACACAATGAGATCCTGTCTTTAAAAAAAAAATGCCATAAAATCTATGAGATGAGATCAACATTAGCTTCTTACTATTAGTATAATTATAATTTCTATAAAACTTCTTTTCAAAAAATAGATGTCTCTGTTGAATTGTTTACTTGATAGGGAATTCATTTACTGTATGACTCAGATCAAGTCCCTTGTTAATTAGATTTTCCCATTTTCTTATTCCGTTTCATATGTTTCCCCCCCAACATTTTATTATGAAAAAGTATTAAACATATGCACAAAGCTGAAAGAATTTTGCTGTGAACACCTGTATACAACCCACCTAGATACCTCCCTTAACATTTAAATGTACCTGCTTTATCAAACAACAGCTCATCCTGCTATCCATTCATTTAATCCCATACTAAATTTTCTTTTCTTTTCTTTTTTTTTGAGACGGAGTTTCACTGTTGTTGCCTGGGCTGGAGTGCAATGGCACAATCTCGGCTCACAGCAACCTTTGCCTCCCAGGTTCAAGCAATTCTCCTGCCTCAGCCTCCTGAGTAGCTGGGATTACAGGCACGCACCACCACGCGTGGCTACTTTTGTATTTTTTGTAGAGACAGGGTTTCTCCATGTTGGTGAGGCTGGTCTCGAACACCTGACCTCAGGTTATTCACCTGCCTCGGCCTCCCAAAGTGCTGGGATTACAGGTGTGAGCCAACACGTCTAGCCTCCATCCTAAATTTTAACAAAAAATGCCATCAGCACTCTCCAACAGCCAGCCATTGTAAAAGCAGTTAACTTTGGCATCAAGAGAAAGCCAGGTAGCTGGGCACAATGGCTCATGCCTGTAATCCTAACACTTTGGGAGGCCGAGGTGGGCACATCACCTGAGGTCATGAGTTCCAGACCAGCCTGGCCAACATGGTGAAACCCCATCTCTACTAAAAATACAAAAATTAACTGGGTGTGGTAGCGTGCACCTATAATCCCAGCTACCCAGGAGGCTGAGGCAGGAGAATCGCTGAAACCTGGAGGCAGAGGTTGCAGTGAGCTGAGATGGCTCCACTACCTCTGGCCTGGGCAATAGAGAGAGACTCCATCGAAAGAGGAAGAGAGAGAGAAAGAGAAAGAGAAGAAAAAAGAAAGCCAAGCAATGTTTTCCAGGCTTTGAGTCCTGCTGGTTTGCAAAGGGGTTAATAACTTTATTAATGAGAGCATCTTGAGATTCTGATAGATAAATCTCAGCAGGGAACTGTTAGTAATTTGGGATAAAAATAGAGTTTAAAGGAGGGGATAAAAACAGCAAAATATCAAAACCATGACTTTATAAAGCCAAGAGTCTATCGGAGATAGTGTCAACCAATAATCAGGTTACAGAGTGGCTCTGTTCATGACCTATCTTGTTAGTAGATATAGAAAACATCCAGAGAGACTATTCTTTAAATACAATCCTGCTGAAACATTTGTTTTTCTTATTTGTCTTGAATGTATAATACATAACAGTGAACACACTCAGAAGTCTGCCCAGGAAGTCTGGTTTGTAATTCCCAAATTTGAGATTTCAGCCACAATAGAGAGCTGTGCCCATTAAAAACTCCAGGACAAAAGCTTAATTTCAGAGAAGGTATTTTAAATCAAAGGATGCTAAAACAGGCTACCTTAGTTGGGATTTGATCAGTGTCACAAATGCCACAAGGGAGATTCAGGGAGTTCAAGAGGCATTATTTATAATAGCAGAAGGATACAGACACATTCATTGACAATTTAGGAGAATAACAAAATAAATTAGGGTGCATCCATACTATGAAATATTATGCAGGTATTAGAAAGAACTATGTTGATTCTGTATCTGATATGCAAAAAAGCCAATGATAAGGCAAGTTATGGAACTCCATATATAATCATCCCATATTTCAGATAAAGGAATGATAAGGCAAGTTATGGAACTCCGATATATAATCATCCCATATTTCAAGTAAAGGAAAAAGCAGAGAAACACATACAGAGGGGGAAAACCTTAAACAATCTGTAAAACAGTTAACTTTGGTTACCTCTGAGAACTGAAAATGCAGGCAAGAATAGAGATAAAACAATGATTTCCATTTCTACTCAATGTCTTCAGTATTGTTTAAAGATTTATCAGGGAGAAGAATTTCTTTTGTAAATATTTGAAACAAGTACAAGACAACAACAACAAAGACTAAAACAAGAACTAAACAGCACAGGATGACAAGATTTCCTTTCAAACTTTACTAAATACTGATATATAGACAAAACAGTGCATAGCTGTTAAGTGCAGTTGTGAGTGATCTCAATGAAGTCTCAGAGTGAGCACATCCATGTAACTGGCATCCCGATGAGGAAACAGAACACTTCTTGCTCCTCCAGAAGCCCTGTGCAATCTCATCTGGTCATTACCCTCCAACCAAGAGTAACCATCTACTGACTTTCTATTTACCTATTACTGCTTGCAGGAAGTGTAACAGTAGCCAGTAGCCATCATATTATAGTTCTTCAGTTTCCTTCTTAGGCTACAGCCACTAAGGGTGCAACTCATTCTCATCAAGATCCAGGAAATCAGCAGGAAGCATTTTCTTTCCTTTTTTTTTTTCTTTCTTTTGTTTTGAGACAGGGTCTTACTCTGTTGCCCAGGCTGGAGTGTCATGGTGTGACCATGGCTCACTGCAGCCTCGACCTCCTGGGCTCAAACGATCCTTCTGCCTGGGGAACAGCTGGGACTACAGGCTTGTGCCATCACGCCCAGCTAATTTTTCTATTCTTTGTAGAGATGGTGTGTATTAATCTGTCCTCATGCTGCTAATAAAGACATACCCAAAGACTGGTAATTTATTTATTTATTTATTTATTTATTTATTTCTTTATTTTTTTTTTGAGAAGGAGTCTCGCTCTGTCACCCAGGCTGGAGTGCAGTGGCCAGATCTCAGCTCACTGCAAACTCCGCCTCCCGGGTTCACGCCATTCTCCTGCCTCAGCCTCCCGAGTAGCTGGGACTACAGGCGCCCGCCACCTCGCCCGGCTAGTTTTTTGTATTTTTTTAGTAGAGACGGGGTTTCACCGTGTTAGCCAGGATGGTCTCGATCTCCTGACCTCGTGATCCACCCGCCTCGGCCTCCCAAAGTGCTGGGATTACAGGCTTGAGCCACCGCGCCCGGCCGCAGACTGGTAATTTATAAAGGAAAGAGGTTTAATTGACTCACAGTTCAGCATGGCTGGGGAGGCCTCAGGAAACTTACAATCATGGTGGAGTGGGAAGCAAACACATCCTTCTTCACATGGCAGCAGCAAGAAGTGCCAAGCAAAAGTGGGAAAAGCCCCTTATGAAACCAGATCTCGTGAAAACTCATTCACTATCACGAGAACAGCAGCATGGGGGTAACCGCCCCCATAATTCAACTACCTCCTACCACTACAATTCAAGATGAGATTTGGGTGGGGATACAGTAAAACCATATCATGGGGTTTTGCCATGTTGCCCAGGCCGGTCTTGAACTCCTGGGCTCATGCAATCTGTCCATCTTGGCCTCCCAGAGAGCTGGGATTACAGGTGTGAGCCACTGCGCCCCGCCAACTCCTGACTTTCAACAGCAGAGATCTGTTTTCCTGACTAGACAGTTTTTAAGGTTATTCTAAACATGAGATTCTATGATGCTTTAAAACAAATCTCTTTCATACCAAGCGTTGGTCCACATTTCTTACAAGGTAAGATCAAAAGCTGAATTCTCATTCCTGATCTGTTTTATGCACAATGAGGGTTTGTGGTAATGAGATCAGCCTTCAGAGGGCAAGCTTTAGAGCTGTTTTCAAGTTGACTGCTAGTAGGGGAATGGAATGGGGTTCTGAGGAACCAGAATTGGAGAGCGTCCAAGTCTAAGAATCATCTATAATTTTGTGAGTTCCACTTATGAAGGAGTCCCCTGGGACACATGCTTTGTAAAAATTAGGAAATTTTATCTTCATGACAATTCTACATAGCGGGTGTTACTATTATCCCCATTTTAAAGACTGGGAAAGGGAATTTTAGGAAGGTTAAGAAACTGCTTCAAGAACATAGCTGGTGTGCAGTTATAGACCCAGTGACTCTACAATCTGTGCCCCTTCACAGCAGACTGGACACCTGGGGCTGGCGCTCCATCAGGCCAGACACTGGAGGATCATTCCCTTCTGCCTACCAAAAGCAGAGTTCTGTGGTAGAGTCCCCATTGCCTTCTGGTGTGACAATTGCTCATAAGCAAAGGGCAAGACACAACAGTGATCGTAATGCAGTTTAGGGAAGAAAAGAGCCCTTCCCTTGGGATTAGAGCTCAATTTCAGTGGGTTCAGATCACTGGGGCTCTGTTTTCTTTCTTCTTGGACCTAGTTTGACTCAACAACTGCCATGATAAGAATTTAAGCCTAGTCCTATCTGCCAGATGCTGTTATCAACACTGAATTCAACCCGGTCCTTACTGCCTACTCGGGTTATGCTAACAATAGCACCTATACATGCACTGCTTCCCGGGACAGACCAACGGCCTACATACTCAGGACATAAACTCCCCAGACTCATAAACACAAGGCAAGAATGAAGGTTGGCAGAATCCATAGGCGACTTTCTGTAGATACTGACAAAAAGATGTGTATGGGGGGCAGGCGGATGACAAGCTTTAGCATAAAAGGACTGACGCACTTAAAATGAACATCCACCTGGGCGCAGTGGCTCACGCCTGTAATCCCAACACTTACAGAGACTGAGGTGGGAAGATCACTTGAGGTTAGGAGTTTCAGACAACCCTGGTCAACATAGCAAAACCCAGTCTCTAAATAAATAAATAAATAAATAAATAAATAAATAAATAAGCATCCAAACGTCATCACACCAGCAAGTTTCTTTCCCACCATAAGGCAATTTATGCTCCCTTATAAGATTATTGAGGCGAAGTTAGGAATTAGGTTGTATTAGACACCACACAATAAAGATAGCTTGGGCTAGGTACACACAATTTTCTATCCTGCTTTCTGAATTGTACAGAGAAACGCAGTAAGGCTGGATCCATAGGCAATTGCATGCTAGGGGAAACACATCCATACATGCATTGCTGTGTTTTCAAAGAGGTCTCTGGTAGGGGTTATAGTTTTATTCAAAGCATTGTATTCCATCTGTAGCCCCAAGTTCTTGTCTAAGGATTAGAGTATTGGGCTTTATTATTTCTTGAAATGCCTACACCTGAAGTATTTTTAACATGCTAGCCCAATAATTCCTACCCACTGATTCCTCCATACAATCATCTATTTGTACTTCACGGAAATACCCTGTTTTTGTTCCCAGTCTGGGAGTAGAGTGGTGTAGAACTTAGAGCTCTCTGAGATTTCTGAGTCTTAAACAGCGCATTAGGACCCATTTGGAGTTCTTGGGCATTACCTTTTTGGAATGTTAACGGCACAGCAGATGGATTTTTTTCTATTTTTTTCTTTCTTTTTAAGCATTCTACTAGACTCCCAGACATCAGCACTGTAGCTCTCAGAGCTGCAAACCTGTCCAGGGCACTGCTTTGGCAGAGTTATTTTTGTTAGCTGGCATTCTTTGCAGTAAAGCTCAGAGTTCATTTTTCAGTTTTTTGAGCTGTGACCAGTGTACACAACCACATTACTGGCCTGGGGCCAAGAGAAAATGAACTGACTGATGTGTGGACATGATAACACCACCGTCTTAAGATGCAGATACTTGACGTGGCTCGGGAAACGGCATCTTTTGGGAGTCCCACGAGGCAGCTTACAGAAAAGCACTTCTTTAGAAATAAAAAAAAAAGATGTACTTCTCCATCTTTGTGGAGAAAAGAGTGTAAACTGGAAGATGAAGAATGCATGTGCGTAAGTCTTACGTCAGAATTTCCAGACAATGTTCAATGGTTGGCTGAGATTGGCTGTGGCTTCTCACCATAAGCACCAGGGTTAAAAACCCAAAGGTGTAGCCAGGGTTAACTATCCCTGCCTTTCCTTCTCAGGTAAGTCCCATTAAAACTCTGATTTCAATTGCAAGTACCTCCCAAAATAGTTAAGTCAAAACACTGACTTTCAGTCTGCCATCAGAATCATTTGCCTTTCTCTGGAAACACGGATAATCCTTGTTGTTCAGACGAAAGATCTTTACTTTTATCTCATGTTTATTCCAAAGCCACTATCTTGCTTTGTAAAAGTCAAGTTACGCAGACGGCATGCATAATGCACTCAGTCTTCAACTCTCCATTCCATCTGTGGACCTCCTTCTTGTGTCCATGAATGACACAGAGCCTCAAGGGAAGTTCAACAAAAACAGTCTGTCTTCCTCACACTTTGCCAGCAACCATCCTAAATAGACACAAAGTCTAGGCAAAGCACAGCAAGTGCCAGGCTGGCACAGTTTAGCCACATGCCATTCCTCCCTTTCTACACCAGTGGTTCTCAAACTGCAGTGATCGTAATTACCCCAGGGGACATGTGGTAATGTTGGGGAATATTTCTGGTTGTCACAACTGTGTCAGGGGTGCCACTGGCATCTATTACATCTTAGATATTTTAGGCCAAGAATACTATTTTACATCCTACAATGCACATGGCATAACAAAGGCTTAATAAGCCCAAAATGCTGAGGTTGAGATACAATGTTTTGTATTTAGACCAGAGGTGTCCAATCTTTTGGCTTCCCTAGGCCATAATGTTCAAAGAACTGTCTTGGGCCAGTGCTAATGATGTGCTAAAAAATCACAAAAAAATCTCGTAATGTGTTAAGAAAGTTTACGAATTTGTGTTGGGCCACATTCAAAGACCTCATGGGCTGCATGTGGTCCGTGGGCCACAGACTGGACAAACTTGATTTAGACTAAATAGAAGACCACTCCTGTACCCTTTGTACACAGAATGAGGTACATAACACATATCTCAGTGGACAGCAAACACCTACAATTCCATGACAACTGGACTAACGCTTCTTACCAGGGCATATTCGAAGTCAATCCTGTCTGGATGAGATGTTCATATCCTGATATTTGCCTACTCACTGCTGAATTTAAAAACGTACAATATTCTTGGACATGAACGCATTTCCCTAATGTATAATGGCACAGTTGTCAGAGCCTTGGGTTATAGAGTCACATGTACTTGGATTTGAATTCTCTCTACTGCTTACTAGCTGAGTGAGCTTGGGCAATGTTATGGTTTGAAATGTATCTTCCCAAAAGATTTTGAAGTCCTTATCCTCTGTATACCTATGACTGTCACCTTATTTGGAAAATTTAGAAACAGGGTCTTGATACAGATGATCAAATTAAGATGAGGCCATTAGAATGAATCCCAATCCAACATGACTATATTCTTTAAAAATGAGGAAATGTGGATGCAGAGAAAGACAGGGAGAATGCCACACAAAGATGAAGGCAAATGATGCATCTACAAGCCAAGAAATGTCCAAGATTGCCTGCAAACCACCAGAAACTAAGAGCAAAAGCCCAAAAGACATTCCTTCCCACAGCCCTCAGAAGGAACTAACCCTATCGACACCTTGATCTCAGACTTGTAGCCTCCAGAACTATAAGACAACAAATATCTGCTGTTCTAAGCCACTCAGCTTGTGATAATTTGTCAAGGCAACCCTAGGAAACGAATACAGGGAACTTCACCTATGTCTCGGTTTTTTATAACTGAAACACAGGATTAGATCTAACAAGCACCTAGTTATTGAGATTGCTATGAAAAGCAATTTTGACAAAATAAAGCAGAGTGACTAGTCTGTGTTACAAGCTCAACAAACAGTAGCTGTTCTCTCATTAGCATGCCCAGCCTCAATGATTTAAGCCTTATTAGCAATATTTCTGTGTTGCCTTTACCTTTTTTTCTAACACATTTTGCAACTTTAATCCAAAACGTAGAAAACTAAGTATGGTATCATCTTTAAAATGATGGTATAATAATTATAATGGTATAATAACAGTCCTATATTAATTACTGCTTTAAATTTTGCAATGCAGTGAAAGCGTGGACTCAATTCCACTGATACTTGAAACGTAATTGGACCTTAATTACAATATTAACTACAATAGCAATTTATGATGTGAGTGTATCAATTCAAAACAACCAGAAGCAAGAAAGCTTGAGATATAATTCTACCTGAAAAACTCCTACTCATCATCTTTCAAGATTCAAATTAAGTGCTACCTGCTACATGAATTATTTCCTGATTCCAATGAGCAATCACTCCCCTGACCCATTTCCCCATGGAACCCTGAAAGTGGTGTCTACTTTTTGCTCCCAATAGAGCCTATATTTTCATCTTTATACTTCATCCACAAACTCATTCAGCAGAATACATGCCTCTCACATAAGTACTGTATAGTGTGAAACCACATCTTTGAATTCCCTGTCACACACTACCATACACTTCATAAATGAAGGAACAGTGCAGTTCTTTGAAGACTGCAAAACATAACTCAAAAAAGGTACAAAAACAAACATTTCCACTTCTGCTTCCATACCCAAATACCTGGAAGAATTCAAATGTCCCAAAGAGACACATGATTGGGCAGCTGCCTCAACCTCTATTGCTAACTTGCCTCTTGTTCCTTACAGCCTACTCTGGCAACCAGGTGAAGTCAGGTGACACTCAGAAGAACCACTGACTTTCCTGATTGTTTCCCTCTCTATCAAATTACCTGGCCCATGTTTCTCTCCCTGGAGGCTCCATCCAGTGTTAGAAAATAGCAAGCTACTCAGACCAATGGAGCCTTACAAATGGATCTGTAGACACTAAAATAACCAGTTATTCCAAACAGGTGACATACACATTAAAGACCAACTGGAGAGAAGACCAAATAGAAGAAAAAAACCATTATTCAAAATAGTAGCTAACAAATAATGAACACCTTGTATATTACGTAAGGCCTACCAGGAGATTCTGAAGGCAGACAGCCCTTTTCCTCCTATTGAGGCTATAGAAAGTTTAGAATTGTCCTGTAAGAGTCCCGAGAATAACTCTGAGTCTAACAATCAGGACTACAATAGCAGCAGCGATCATTGTTGGTCACAAATAGACAAAAAGGGACAGAAGAGGCCTAAAGTCAGCACGGTCATAGATGTGCAGTGAGGGTGAGGTTAAGACTGAGAAGGTCCACTAGGAAGCCTTTCAGAGTGATGGGCATGCTCCATATCCTGACCCAGACAGAGGCTACAGAGTGTATACACATGTACAGTCCATCATGCAGCACCCTTAATATCTGAACATTTCATTGTATGTAGGCTATACCTCAATAGAAAGTTTAAAACATTTTGCACTGCATAAACAGCTGGGCTTGGCAGAGCTAGGAAGTCAAATTATCTAACCAACAGTTTGAGTCTCGTAACTCTAAAAGCTCTCATGGGGAGAGGAAATCTATATTTCAGTTTACATTTAGATGAGAAAAAATCCCAGAACTGAGGCCATTCCCTGAAGATCCTGCAGCAGTTCCTCAATATAACTTACTGCATACCCTTTATCCCCAACATCACAGGTGTGAAGCAGATGCCATGCTTATCTTTCTTACAGCAAACAAATTCATCCCTTCAGAATATTTAGCACTAACTAGAGAAGTTTCAAATGTATTAACAGCAAGGCCGGACATGGTGGCTCATGCCTGTAATCCCAGAACTTTGGGAGGCCGAGGCAGGTGGATTATCTGAGGTCAGGAGTTCAAGACCAGTCTGGCCAATGTGGAGAAACCCCGTCTCTACTAAAAATACAAAAATTAGTCAGGTGTGATGGCAGATGCCTGTAATCCCAGCTATTCGGGAGGCTGAGGCAGGAGAATCGCTTGAGCCTGGGAGGTGGAGGTTGCAGTGAGCTGAGATAGCGCCACTGCACTCCAGCCTGGGCAACAGAAAGAGACTCCGTCTCAAAAAAAAAAAAAAAAAAAAAAAAAAAAAAGGCAAGGCAGTGAAGTTCAAAATACAGATAATTGCTTGCAAATTACCAATTTCCTTTGGAGAGCAATTGCATTTATAAATATAAATACAGTCTATATTAAACCATAAAAAATGAAACTCAAATATCTGTCAAGAGTTTGATGTATCCTTAGGGAAAAAAAAAAAATCAAAGCCAGAGGAATGCACACGAACACATTTCTTTTGTCAAACACTATTGAAACTGGAAAAGCGAATGGATTCAAGAGACTCTGTGATCTAACGAATGGTTTAAAAATTAATGCGTGGTGTGGGCTGTGCTTCCTGGCTATTCTGGGTATCTCCCTCTTTTCTATCAACAAAGTGATATGCATATGTATCTCATGGAAAGAAGGCAATTATCAACATGTAAATAAATACAGATAAGGTGTTTTTCTTATGGTTGAAATCTAACAATAAATGGCAGTTTATTTTTTTCTTCTTCTCTTTTGTCTTTTTAAAGTCAAGTAACAAGGAAATGAAAGGCTAACCAAATGTACCAGAATGTGAGCAAGAGAGCTCCAAGGACTGGCCATTTCTTTTTTCTTTTTCTTTTTCTTTTTTTAAGATACAGGGTCTCATTGTCACCCAGGCTGGAGTGCAGTGGTATAATCACAGCTCACTGAGCCTGGAACTCCCGGGCTCAGTTGATCTTCTTGCCTCAACCTCCTGAGTAGCTGGGACCGCAGGTGTATGTCACCATGCCTAGTTACGTTTTAAAATTTTTTGTAGAGATGCAAACTCGGCTATCTTGCCCAGGCTGGTTTCGAACTCCTGGCCTCCTGATCCTCCTGCCTTGGCTTCCCAAAGCACTGGGATTATAGGCATCAGCCACTATGCCTGGCCCCATTTTTGACACAGCAGTGGTCACTGCATTTTTTAGATCATGTACTACCCAACTGGTATAACTTCTGTGTATGTGGATAAGTTCCCACTATTTTGTTTACCCGTAAACTATATACCCGGATTATTGTACTAACACAATATATTCATCCTAAAACAATCACAAAAGAAAAAAAAATCAATGTGGTGAAAATGAAAGAAACATTATTTTAAAATATCATGCTAATCTTTAACATTTGGAAATAATTCACAAAATTATTGCAAATGAGGCTTACAGTTAATGAGAGAAGACATATATAAAAGCATATATCAAAAAAGCATATACCAAATTGTCTTGATAATTTATAATTTCCATGCCCAGCTCCATGTCAGATCTGATTAGATCCTTTTTTAACTCAGAAGATGGGTGACAGAGAACATGCTGATTAAGCCATTTGTCTATTCTGGGAGAGGTGGTTTAGTTACAAAGGTATATTAACACGTAAAATGCAATTGATTGCAATATGTTGAAAGCAATTGAATTCTCATGTACACTGGTATTCCCATTCTTTCCACTGGATACCTGCCAAATAAGACATGTAACCACCTGGCACACAGACCACATGAGGGTGCCAGCTGCAACATATATATCAAATATTAATAAAGCTTTCTTTTAATTGACAAAACATAAAACTAGTATTCTAACACCTTCCTCTGAGCCACCATGATTCAACATTTTATATCCCACTTTGGAGAATAATGTATCATGTATCAGAATTCACCTGGATAGATTAAAGAAAATGTAGATGCCTAGGAACAAGATTAGAAATCTGAATAGGTCTCAAGGGGGTCCTGGAATCTGAATTTAACATAATTATTCCAAATCAGGAACTTCATGCCTCCTAAGATTTGAGAAACTCCAACTATGAGAGAAATAAGCTGCAAATGGCTTTTATAAAGACATTTATACATGTTCAAAGCACTCTTTTCTTGCACAGTAGCTCCTCAACCTTGCTGCACAACTGTGTCACTGGGAGGCTTGTTGAAAGAGCAGATTTCTGGGTTTCCATGCCAGGAATGCTGATCCAGTGGGTCCAAGGCAGTTGTGCCAAATGATGCTCATAGCAGCTGCCTTTGAAATTAGTAACCAGAGCAATCCAAATTGAAATCAATTTGACAGCGAGACTCTTATTACTTTCTATATTTTGCTCATGGATGACACTCAATATCTGTTTGTTGGATTGATGGTCCCAGTGGGAAGAATGGCAGCCTGATGAGGTAGACCAGGAAACCTGGAGATACGCCTCACCTATGCCTCAAAGTGGCTTTCTGCACTCTGTAAGAGACATCTGTTGACTTGACCCCCACCTAGTAACCAACTTCTGATTTCCTTTGGATAACAATTCTTTCCCCTCCCTTAGAAGAAAAGCTTCCTGTAGAGCCTTGGAGTACAGGGATGGAAATGGGATCCATTTAGACAAAGTCGGAGTATTAAAATAAGAACTTTCCGGAAATATTTAGAGAGGTATTCTCTTTTCCACTGAATTTGAACCTACGGGGATGTAAGATGGAGCTGTTTTACGTAACCCTAAGAAGACAGCTTGCTTGGGAATGAAGGTCATCCAGGAAAACAGGAGCCCGCTAGAAAAACAGATTCCTGATACCTTGTCTTTATGGCCAGAAACCAATGATACCTCCGGACTTTTCAGTTATGTGGGTCATTAAATTCTCACATTTTTCTTCAGCTAGATTGGGATAGATTAGATAGTTTACAACCAAAACCATACAATGAACAAAACCGTACCAGGCACTTGATATCTCTGTTTCTCAACTTCCTTATTTACAAAACATGGCCACTAGGCCATCTCTCAAGCCCCTTTCAAATCTAGACAGTCAAGTGTCACTTAACAACAGGGATATGTTCTGAGAAGTGCACCGTTAGGCGATTTCATTGTTGCTGAATACATCAGAGTGTACTTACATAAACCTAGACACTATAGCCCACTATCCACCTAAGCTATGTGGGATAGCCTACTGCTCCTAGGTTACAAATCTGTAAAACTATATGACCATATTGAATACTGTAGGCAACTGTAACATGATGGTAAGTATTTCGGTAACTAAACATATCTAGACATAACAGGTATAGTAAAAACACAGTAATATAATCTTCTGAAACCACTGTAATATATGTGATCCACTGTTGACCAAAACATTGTTATGTGGTGTAGAAATGTATTTCTATTATTCTCCACACCAGTCAAGAGTCTCTATATCCTATTTTCTTTCATATAATGGATTAACAGTATTCTGTTTTACCTACTGCACCTCTTTTAACAATTTCTCTACTTAGAGACACTATCCTTTTTCTGATACTCCTAACATCCACTGAAATACTCAACAAGCTTAATTTTCCAATCCATGGGTAGCTTTTAAGAACTTCCTTGGCATCGCTTTAATCATACGTTCAATTATTTCTAATATTTCTCCAATTTAACACCATTTTTTCATGTTTTTCAAAGTCTAGCAAAAAAACGAAGTATGAGAAAGTCTATAGAAAGCCACGTGAAAATTACTTCCTAACACTGCTTTATTTCAACCAAGTAGTTTTAGTGTCCTCCAGAATGTAGCTCAACAGCTCAGTAATATCTTCCTTCCCTACTCTGAATTCCCTTCGACCTACCACGCAGGGTGAGTACTGCAGAACTCGTAAGATGCATATGTAAGTTTCCCCAGAAATGTTCTCATCAACATATTCTGGTATTTGGACCTATGCAAGTTCAAAAACAAATTACCTCCCAGCATCTTTTGTGACTTATCTAGCCATTCCACTCCAGTTGATGATTTCACTGGGTGCAAGATAATGAAAATCCTACCCACCACTTGGAAAGTTACTGAGTAAAAGATGCATTTGATTACGTGAAACAGTGAGCATCACTCAGAGCAAACTTTCATTATATGCACAATGCGACTGAAATGTTTCCAATGGGAAAGACACTTTGAGACTGAGATTTTCAAAATTACTTCTGAATAAACCCTTCTCTACTCAGTACACCAAGTGGCTAAACATCTCATTAACTTATTAGAAAATGGAGATTCCTACAAACTAAAACCCATTTTCCCAGTGAAAAGTGGCAGGCATCATCTGTGGTGCAACCTTCAAACAGTGAACATGCTGCTCGCATTACACAGATCTCACGTGGACAGGGAACAGCTTGAGTACTAAGTCAGCCGAAGGATACGAAAGAGGGACCATGAGATATGTTTCTCCCCTGGCTTCTGTTTGTTTTTTCTTTCTTTTACTTTTTAGGATCTTCACCTTCTTACTCCATTCCAAGGTTATCAACTTCAAATCTGTGTCAAAGTCGTTTCTTCTATTTTATATTTCCTCATTCCATTCACAAAATATTCAGTTATATATTGTATCCCTTTTGAAAAGGCCAGAGAAACATGCAGCAGTCTACTTGTTCAAGCTTATCTCAAACTCCCTTTACTCAGCACCTTTAATTAAATGAAAGTTATGTGCCTCCACTGGACCAATTTTTGAATTATACATATTCTCCAGCTTTGTTCCTCACAGGAGGGGAAAAAGAACATGTTCACCTTTTCAGATCAAATGAAATGTGATGACACAGCAATTATGTCATGCAGGAAACTTGTATGATTCTAGATGGAGAATAAAGGACCACTAGGATTTTCTGAAGACAGTAATAGTTTGCTAATAGCACTGTTTACTCCAATCTCCGTATACAAGTGTTCATGGGGACTCCCAGTCACTGAAAACAACTGGGAGATATATTAAAAAGGTAGTAAGAAGACATAAGTTTATATAAAAAAGGTTGCCCTTCCAGGGGATAACCCTACAACGTTTTCCTACATCCTGATTTTATAAGAGGTAAAGGTATTTCACATAGCGATTGCAGTTTTCCACTGCCCAGACAGAAGGATTTACTTTCTACCCATTTTTGTCTATACTTAGAGGTCACAAAATACCTATCTTGGGAGAAATAAAGATATACTCTAAACTGTTTTGTTTTTTCTTCCACCCCAAAGACTCAACAGCAAGTAGGAGGAAAGTTATAAACCGCCAAGCAAGCAGGTTACAATACCCATTACCCACCTGGACCTGTTTTTGGCTTGTGTAGACACTGCCTCATGTGGATATATTTTCTCTAATTCTAGGAAAGAGCAACATTCATTACCTCCTTGTTTTCTTTCTTTTTTTTTAAGTGGGCTTTTTATGATCAGTACACAATTCATCCTCTTTTCTCCATAAAACAGCATTATTATGTTAACATGTTATATTAAATATGAAACACTCAGAGGTAGCTTGCAGAGGTAATTGTCTGACTTTCAGCAGGTTTCCAAGAAAAGCAAGTTTAGCTTCCCAATATGAAATATTGTAATTAATGGAGTGCCATGTTACTAATGCACATTAAAAAAATATGAGTGAAATTAGCTAAGCATCCCACTGTTTTAACTGCAGACTGGAGCTAAATAACTGTGCTGGCTTTTTTGCCATCCTGTAAATCTAAACCTGAAATCCATTTTTAAAAGGCTGGGGGAGGGAATGGTAAGCAAAGAAAGGGAAAAGCTTATTGCATTTATGAACTCAAAGGCCCCTGCTGGAATGATTTATGTCTAGGACAAAGGGGTCCTACCATCCTGAGGCATGTACTATCTCTGAGAAGCTCAGCATTGACATCCAGCATTAAATGAGAGGGGAAAATGCATATTACATAAGGTGACAGCTGAATGGGTTACAGAACTCTTATATAAAATTTGAACTTCATGCAAGTCTGGAACTGTGAGCAAGGCATTCAAGGATACTATTTAATAGGAAGCTGGTGCTGGGCATGGTGGCTCACGCCTGTAATCCTAGCACTTTGGGAGGCTGGGGAAGACAGATCACCTGAGGTCAGGAGTTCAAAACTAGCCTGGCCAACATGGAGAAACCCCATCTCTACTAAAAATACAAAAAAACTAGCCAGGCGTGGTGGCACACGCTTGTAGTCTCAGCTACTTGGGAGGCTGAAGCACAAGAATTGCTTGAACCCAGGCAGCAGAGGTTGCAGCGAGCTGAGATCATGCCACTGCACTCCGGCCTGGGCGACAGAGCAAGACTCTGGCTCAATATAAACAAACAAACAAATAAATAAATGGAAGCTTGGCATGTAAACCAAAGAATCCAAAGAATCCCTGCATTCTAGAAGCTACTTTCAAATACAGCATAATGAAAGAATATTGAAATAAATGGGGTTATGTCACACAGCATGTTTTAACCAGAAAGACTATGATTGAAATTTGAAATGAAGCTTGCAAACTTAGAAAATGTGGGTTCTAATTCTGGGTTCCACTTACTGCTCTGCACTAAGACCCATGGGCAAATTACCCTCTCTAAGCCCCACTTACATCATCCATAATTTGGGATGATAATATTACCTACTTAGCACATTGAGAGAATGGCATAATGTTCATAATTAGCTCAGCACACAATCTTGCATCCTATAAGTGCCCCATAAGTGGTAGTAGTTCTTACTAGCATGCTTTTCTCCACGCATACTGCAGGTCTAAAACATCTTTCCACATAAGGAAGAGTCGAAACAATCCAGATAAATAACAAACATCTACCTTTAAACTTAAGGATGTCTTCCCAAAGGCTTTTTCATACAAAAATCTTCGTTTGGGACTAGTTCAGATAGTACGTAATACATGAATTCTGAAAGTTTGATTTAAAAAAAAAAAATCAGCACCTAATGATAAGAGAAAGAAAGTCCCCCAGAGTAAATGCAGGAAAGAAAGACTCTGACTTAAAATGAAGGCAGCAAATAGGTTTAACGTAGCATGCTAATGTTGCCTAACTGGTGGTGGCTGCTTGGCTCCCTTCTTTGAGAAGGATTAAGAAGTTCTATCACACTTGGGAAAAAAATTCTATGATCAGTTAGTGAGGTTTGGCACAGGCTCAGGAAATATAAACATAACGTACTCGTCATACCTCCATTATGCACTGCTATTATCGTCTCTAAAGAAAGAAAAGGTCAATGAAAGGTAGAAAGTCACACAGAAGGGAGAAAAACAGAAGAAATCCTGGAGGGTCCATCCCCACATACATAACTTCAAAGTATGGATGGATGGAGTGGATGAGAGAATGCAAGGATATGCTTTGGGGGAAATGAACTGGTATCACCAATCAAATCATCAACATCATGCCATTTCAGTGTTTCTCCAATTCCATTCTTGCCTAACAGGTTATAACTGGCCTTCTGTGGAAGATGTATAGAGGGGAGAGGGTGCCCTGGTAAGGTACCTAGAGCATCCCAAAGTTTGACAGTCACAGCCCTCACCTAACAACCAAGAGAGGGGAATGCTGCTTTATCTGACTACCTCACATGGGGAAGAGAAGGGACAGAGCACATCTTAGAGAGATCAACCACCTCATATTGATGAATCGAGACCATGGTGCCCCAGCTGGAGCACTGTCATTGAGACATCCTGGCTGAATGGTCACTGGGTTCTGTCTGGCCCTATCACTTTGCCTCACTTTTGCCTATGCAAAGATACCTAGTCTCATTTCAAATATGGTGTTTATGAATTAATGCAAAACTTTACCTTTTGTAATGCATTACAAAAGGTAAAGTTTGAGTGCCATTTTCAATTAGTGGGAAGGAGATGCTCAGAACCTTGTGTTCAGGTCATGACCTGTTAAGAGAAGACCTAACACATTTTATTCAAGGTACTGACTGGCACTGGTGACTGTCACCATTCTATGTATATTCAACTATTTTAACAAATTACTAAAGGCGTTTGACAGGTACAGAGAACAGCAGCTTTGAGGGCAAGAAAATCTACTTCCTTGTGCCATTTATAAGCTTCTGATTTGCAGAGATTTAAATCTAAGAGGTGGACACAATGAGGTTTGACTCTACATAATTCAAGTCTGTTAAAGAATTAAAAGGGAAAAAAGAATGTACAGCGAGGAGAAAACTGCATTGGTTTCCTTCTCTGTTTCTTGGCTAAGGGCAGTACAGCTAACTCGACACCAGCTTTGTAGCCTCCAAGTGGGTAAATTTAAATTTCCTTCAGATAAATGTTTTCCCAAATGAGAAAATGCTATTTTTAATGAAACCAAATAGCCTTAATTGGTTGTGATGGGAAGTAAACTCAGAGATAAACACTGCATAAATAATTCAAGGCTTTCCATCTGGGGAAACTTCTTCCTGAATTGAAGAGCGAATATTCAACCTAAGACAGTGTTTGCATCATCTGAAAAGCAACAATTGACATCTAAGCTACCTTCCAGTTGCAAAGCTAAAACAAGGTAGCATTCTGAGACAACTATTGAGAATTTCATGAAATGGCTGCCCTCACCCCACACCAACAACCCTTCCCCATTCTTACAATGAATGCAAATTAAAACATTCAGCCAGGTCACACTCTTTTGTCCTGTCCTCTACCACAACGCTGTTTAATTTAAAACAATTACTATGCTCAGTCTTGATTAAAAGGATAAGTAAGGAATGCTCCCAAGTTTCCAGGACATACATAATAAAATCCATCAACTATTAAGGGCTATAATAAACATCCTGGACAAAGTAAATAAGAATACAGAAGGGTAATTAATTCCAATGGGTAAGAAGGGAAAGCTTAATGGAAGAGTTGGCATTTGGGCTGAGCAATGACATATCTGAGATTAGAAGGATATTAATAATAATGACAATATGGCTGTACAATATATGTTATTGATTATTTTTATTTTTATTAATAGCCACAGCTCAGATTTCAGGAGCAGTTAGTGTGTATTAAATGCTTTAAATACAATAGCTCATTTAATCCTACAATAATCTCATGAGGTAAACATTCCTAAGACATTTTCCTTTCTTTTTTTTTTTGAGACAGAGTCTGGCTCTATCACCCAGGCTAGAGTGCAGTGACGTGGTATCAGCTCACTGCAACCTCCGCCTTCCGGATTCTCCTGCCTCAGCCTCCTGAGTAGCTGGGATTACAGGCATGTGCCACCATGCCCGGCTAATTTTTGTATTTTTAGTAGAGATAGGGTTTCACCATATTGGTCAGGCTGGTCTTGAACTTCTGACCTCAGGTGATCCGTCTGCCTCAGCCTCCCAAAGTGCTGGGATTACAGGCATGAGCCATCACACCCGGCCAAAAGCCACTTTCAAGATAGAGAACCTGAGCAGAGACAGGTTAAATGACATGTTCAGTAGTGTTCAGCTAGTAAAGGCCAAAGCTGAGAAGCTGCACTCTTAATCAGATTCCTGCACTCCAGCCTCTGGCCAATGCCAAACATTTGATTGCAGCAGTACAGAGGAAAGGTTCTGAAGAGAAAGGAAGGAGAAAAGAAGTTAAGAGAGTGCTCATGGCTCCAAAGAGGGTGCTGACGCCATTATCACCGAGAGCAAAAATTATCCTCCAAATACCCTACTGAGAAAATTGAAAATTTTCACCAGAGTCTTTCATGTTGCTTCTAGCTCCCTGTACATACTAACTATCTGCACTAGGCCCCTATGATATTGATAACCTGTCCTGTTTTCTAATGGCCTCTGATGAAGATTTCAAAACTTTCTTCCATTGACAACTCTGCTTCTTCATTGATGTATTTTCTTCCTAACTGACTAGATCATACCACCCCTTAGACAAGGGTTGAGTTGTCTACTATTTAGGAACTCAAGAGTCTATCCTTTAACAATCATAAACCTGGCAGAACTAAAAACAAACAAACAAACAAACCTTAAATTCATGACCGAAGCTTGTTCTTCTACATCTAAAACCAAGATGACCTAACTTCGAAGTATATGATCTACTTCCCTGAATTGCCGGATGTTCAACAGAGAGCCAAAAAAGGCCTTTTGCAACAGAGGATATTTTATCTGCCCTTTTAAAATAAAAATATGCCCTTCTTATTGTCTTTGCTTATTCTCTTATGAGAAGGGCTCTACAGCGATCGCATAAAGGTAAAAAAAAAAATTCTAATTGCATTGTCCCAAGGGAAATATAAAAATTCTTTAATAAAATAAACATGACCGCATTAAAATCATTCTGAAATAGGCAGAAAAGTCATTTAGTGATAATTGAATGTTGATTTAAAAAGTCTTGATGTGTGCAGCTGGAGAGAGAAAATAGGATATGAAAACAAAATTACGTTTTTGAGAACAAAGCACTAAAGGTGTTATCTATAGAGTTGATTCTACAAGATAAATATAGAAACCTAATGGAAAAACATATTGGGCTTCTTTGTATTTGTTGAGATAATTTTATATGATCAAATTAAACAGCATAGGAAAACGAGTTTTGACTTTCTTATGCCTTCTGTCTGTTAAAAATGCAAATTTTAAACTGATGAACTTACCCCAACTTAGCCCAATAATCTTAACACATGTCACTTAATAAAAAAAATTGTACCCTAAACAGTATCTTCCAGTTGGAAATTTATTTTTACTATGTGTGCTTAATTGTACGTAAGTAAAAGATTTGACCCTTTTTAAGATGTGGGTCAAAGGATAAAGGTCACAACCCTAATTCCTATCCTGTGCTCCTTGATGTGTTTCTGGGACACAAACATGACATGAATTCAATGAATTCATTCAAGCAGGGAATTAATTTTTACCGAACACCCAATGCTAAGCACACAGTGATTCGTAGGGCCTAAAGAGTTAGCACCTCAAAGTCTCACAAGAAAGACAACCGAGAAAGCAAGCACTAACAGCACAGAATTATAGAAGCTATATGAAAAGAGACGCTGCCACAGGAACACCTAGTAGAGGAACTGGAGTGGAGGTTGGAGGAGACCCTGAAGCCTTCTAAGATGAAGCAGCTAAGCTGAGACCCAAAGGAAAAGAGACAATAACAAATGGTCATGCAGGGTGGGGGTCGAGAAGAAGAAAGTTTCAGGCAAAAGAACATCATGCTTAAAAATACATGATACAGAAAGAAAAGGTAAGGCCTGGATTCAGAGAAGAGTAATAAATACCTGAAATAAGACTGTCAGAATATCAGAAAATCTAAATTCAGAAGGGGCATAATGAAGACACGTTGTAGAAATCTCTGGTCTTTAAAATATGGACAATGGGCCACCCAGGGACTTACTCCAATGGCACAGGGTCACTTGGATCCTACCAGTGAAACCCAGGCTTATTCCATACCTGTCGCTGGGCACAGCTTTATGACAGGCCAGGGCAAGACTGGAAATACTACTGTTCATATCTCTAACTCCATAACTGGTGTGGAAGCTCCAGGTTATACTTGTGCATCTCTGAGCTTGCCCCACATCCTAGAGCTCCAGAAGCAACTCACATGCCAACAGTGCAAGATTTTCTGTGACCCTCTGAAAGGCAACATGCAAAGCAGTTAAGAGGTGAGGCAGGTCTGGGTTCTGACCTCATTTCACCATTCCCTGGGTATAACCCTGGGTAAACTAAATCCTGGGTGTTTAATGGATGCTTAGTCATCCATTAAATGAGATAATGCAGGCACAGCACTCAGTACTGTGTTAGTCACACGGTCACAGTCAATACAAGGAAGCCACCAGCATTAAAGTCACTGTAATCACCACAACCACCCCCACCACCATCATCAAAGTCCATATCAGCACCATCATCACTATGACTGTCATCTCCATCACCACCACCACAATCATCATTACCACCGTCATATCTGAGTATATGACATCTAATAGAAGATTTTGCAGGTGGAAATGAGAAGTTCCTTTTAGTCACCACTTTAATCCTGTATAATCTCCCACAATGTCAGATGTGAAAGGGGGCAGGGGTCGTGGAGAGGCCAAAAGGTGATTTCTAAGCACAATGGGAGAAATCTAACATTCAGAATTAGGAGTGGCAGGTTGTATGTGAAGGCAGAGGTTTGGCAGAATCTCCTCACATTACAAAAAAGGAGACATTCAAGGACATGCTCAATCCTTGGTTAATTTCAGACTAAAAGTCTTGTCCTGTGTGTTTCTAGAATTCCTAGATGGTATCATCTCAACCTTTTGACAACAATCTGCTCACCCATGAAAAAGGATGCCAGTATTCTTCAAGTACTATGAGGGAAGAAACAACGTTCTGTCTCCTGGATTTATTAAATTTGGCATTCGAAGAGGTTTCTAAGTCTCCAAGTCAATCCTTCTCTAAAGCGTGGGCTGCAAGGAATTTACTCTGCTAGTCAATTACATACACACACACACACACACACACACACACACACACACACACACACACACACAATAGAGTAACTGTAAATGTTCAATAAACACTGAATATATTGTAAGTGCTGAGAATAGAAAACGAGTATGTATCAACTCCTTTAATTCTCACAACCACCACAAACATCAGATATTACTACCCACATTTTACAGAGGAAGAGACTGAGACACTGAACGGCGAAGTCTTGACTCAGATTCACAGAGAAAAGTGGGCAGAGCCAGGACTCAAAGTTTGGTCTGTTCAACTGCATCCCAGAGGCCGGACCTCTATGTCCGTCTCCCGCGTTGCCTCTCCAGTGCATAGCCTAAGTCAGTCACCCAGAGATGGCAAAACTGCTGAAACTCTTCTATATATGCAGAGGCCATACCCAGGCTCAAAACAGAAATCAAAGTGTGTTCGCAGCTAGCCCCGACATCCCTGACCAGGCTCTGATAAGTGCCTATACTCCAGTGCTCTATTTTCTACTTAAAAGCTGGACTCAGCTGGGCACAGTGGCTCACACCAGTAATCCCAGCCCTTAGGGGCCAAGGCGGGCAGATCACGAGGTCAAGAGATGGAGACCATCCTGGTCAACATGGTGAAACTCCATCTCTACTAAAAATACAAAAAAAAGTAGCTGGGCATGGTGGTGCACGCCTGTAGTCCCAGCTACTTGGGAGGCTGAGGCAGGAGAATCACTTGAACCCTGGAGGCAGAGGCTGCAGTGAGCTGAGATCGCACCAATGCACTCCAGTCTGGTGACAGTGCGAGACTCTGTCTAAAAAAAGAAAAGAAAAGAAAAAAAATAAAAAAGCTGGACTCGTGCAACTTCGAATAAATTCTGTGAAGACAGTCGAAATTTTCTGTACTGTCTTAGAGAACTTCAGTGGAAAACAACATTACATGTCTTCATCATTACCCACAGCACATTTTCCTGTAGGTGCTCAATGCCAGATAAGTACATTTCAAGTGTGCCTTTGTTTCTGCCATCTTACAAGATGTTAAAACTGGTATTTGGGCGGAAATTGTCTCCAATTTGTGAAACTTGGAAGGTACTTTGGTATGTGAAATATAAATATGCTTAGAAAATGAAAATGCTTTCTTCTTATGTTCATTAGAAGGAGTCTTTCAAAATTTAGAGGCAACCCTCATGCTATATTTTATACACAGATGCACCAGGCAGCTATAAAAGCAACTTTTTAAATATTAAAGACTTAGAGCTGGTTGTCGGCTGGAAAAGTAACTACCTATAAAAAATACTTAACACTGAAAACCATCGGAAACTAACAATTTCTTATTAAATCTATTTAATGTCAAGAGTGTCTCACTGAGTGGGATAAGTTTTTAAAATATTTAACACATAGAGTCACTTGGAGGCTGAGAAGATATTTTTTATTAAACATACTTAATGATTAGCACTGCTTTACGTCTGGGGGGGAGAAAGGCAAGTGCTGTAACTGTTACAAAGCAAAGGCGCCAAGTGTTTACAGCTGTGCTGGCAGCGGACAGGAATCTTTATAAAGCATATTTAAGGCTCACCAGCTGCAGGAGTCGCTACATCGCTAATCACCCCAAATGCATTCTTAAATCAAATTTAAAACACGGTCACATTTGTTTAAATGATCTATCTATGAAATTAACTTCTCGGGATGGCAAACAATAGTTCTGTACATAAACTCTCTTCAGATCTACCAAAAATTGAGACCTGAAGTTCATATTTTTGTACAAGCCTAAGATTGGCCTTGAGAGAAGGAAAATGTGGAATAAACACCCATCAGAGTATTTGGAAAACATTCTGTGCTTTCGTGTAGTAATTACTTATCTTGTTTCCACAGTTTCATTAGAAAAAAAGATATTTTCTCCCTGTTGCATGAAAACACTTAATTCTTACCAGAGATGGTAAGGAACTTCCCAGAAATTTCTTACTAGCTTAAAAAAAATTTTTTTTAAACTTAAATTGTACATATGTGTTAGAAGAGTAGATATACAACACTTCTCTTTAAAAAATTAAATTAAATTAAAAATGAAAAAAACCTCTCTCTTGGCTAGGTGCGGTGGCTCACGTCTGTAACCCTAGCACTTTGGGAGGCCAAGGCAGGCAAATCACTTAACATCAGGAGTTCAAGAGCAGCCTGGCCAACATAGTGAAATCCCACCTCTACTAAAAATACAAAAATTAGTCAGTGGTGGTGGCACGTGCCTGTAGTTCTGTGAAGCAAGAGAATTGCTTGAACCTGGGAGGCAGAAGTTGCAGTGAACCGAGATCATGCCACTGTACTTCAGCCTGGGTGACAGAGCAATACTCTGTCTCAAAAAATAAATCTCTCTCCGATCAGGAAAAATAATTAATGGGTACTAGGCTTAATATCTGAGTGACTAAATAATCTATACAACAAACTACCATGATCCAAGTTTAGCTATATAACAAACCTGCACATGAACCCCTGAAGTTAAAATAAATTTAAAAATAGAGGAAGTTGGAAAAAATCTCTCTCTATGTATCTCTATACATGTACGTAGGCTCATTTGGGTGGGCTGTAACAACTGTGGTCATTAAGAAACAAAGCATGGCCGGGCACGGTGGCTCACACCTGTAATGCCAGCACTTTGGAAGGCCAAGTCAGGAAGATTACTTGAATCCAGGAGTCAAGACCAGCCTAGCCAACATGGCAAAACCCTCTCTACAAAAATATAAAAACTAGCTGAGTTTGGTAGCATGGGCCTGTGGTCCCAGCTACTGGAGAGTCTGATGTGGGAGGTTGCTTGAGCCTGGGAGGTTGAGGCGGCAGTGAGCTGAGACTGCACCACTGCACTCCAGCCTGGGTGACAGAGGAAGACCCTGTCTCCAAAAAAAAAAGAAAGAAAGAAAGAAAAAAGCATAACTATTCATTAGATAAACAACAATACGCTTAATCAAATGCTCTGCAAAGACCACACCAGGAGCTACAAACTCTGATTTACTATGATTTTTCAACTTTGAAGGTGGGCCTGCATTACCAACTTAGGGTACATGTGGAGAGATTGTGCGAACAAAAAGAACAAAAATGAGTTTCCTGATAAAAATTACACATCTTGGGATCAATCATTTCATTTAATTTCCAAAACCCCAGACCAAATTAGTTTTATCCCCCTTTTAGTAGGTCAGAAAATAGGTGAAGAAAGGTTAAGTAACTTGCCCAAATAATAGAGCTGGGACATGAACCAGCTCTGGCCTATTTGACTTGACGCTCCTTCTGTATGTCCTTCTAACATATCAAGGTTCAGTGTTAAGGACTAAATGTTTGCCCACTCCTACTCCCCTGAAATTTGTAGACTGAAGCCCTACATCTCAGTGTAATGATATTTGAAGATGAGACCTTCAGGAAGTAATTAGGGTTAGATGAGGTCATGACAGTGGGGCCCTCATGATGGGATTAGCGCCTTTATAAGAAAAGGCACCAAAGAACTTGCTCTCTCCCCAGGAATGCACAAAGAAGAGGTGAGGCCTAATGAAACCTTGCCTGCATTTTGACCTTGGCCTTTTCAGCCTTCAGAACTGAGAAATTAACTTCCTATTTAAGCCAGCTAGTCTATAGTATGTTGTCATGGCAGTAGGAGCAGATTAATACACTCGGCCACAGTCAAAGGGTTCCTAGATGGATTCGAAATTTGACTATTGATGAAGAGTTTGATTTGGCACACAAGAGCAGGTCTATGTAACCTGAACATTTGAACCAGAAGTCCTCAAATGGAGACGATTTTGCTCCCCCAGGGGATATTTGCTAATGCCTGCAGACATTCCAATTGTCACAACTTATAGGGGGCTGCTACCTGTTACTGGCCATCTGTCGGAGAGAGGCCAGGGATGCTGCTAAACATCCTATAATGCAAAGAACACAGGGGCAGGGAGAGGTAGATTAAAGGTAAGAAATGAGGATTGGAGATATCAATTGAGCCAATCAGGAAGTATGACATCAAGAGACAAATTCCACCAACCCGGTGATCTGGCACCATGTCAATAAAAATGACTTGTTTCCATATGAGCAAATGTATCCTTATATGACCTATGTGGCCAGAATGCCTGGGCTGCCACCTAATCCTATCACTGAACTAGCTGTGTGTGCTGGGCATCAGTAATTTAACCACTCCTAGCTCCAGGTTCCATATCTGTAAACTAGGGATAAAATAAGTACTTCTCTGATAAAGTCATTGGGAGATGAGATAATGCACGCAAAGATTATTATCATTAAATAATTACTATTACTGACTTTTGTACATCAGGGAACACTGTGTGTGTGTGTGTGTGTGTGTGTGTGTGTTGTGTGCACGTGCAGCACTGAGGGAGATGGGGAAGTGGTGGCAATCGAGCCTGAGTTATCTGAGTGCAGAGCTGTGCACAGATGTGTCATCCCACAGCCACAACAAAGAGGAATGGAGTGTGCCCCGGAGGCCCCAATGATTTGCTCATGGCCATTTAATCAGAGGATGGTACAAATTCCCTAGCATTTGTCTTCTAGCTTGTTTTGAAGCACATTACCTTAGCTATGGCTTTTCTTCCTGTTTATTTACACTATTTCCTTTTGGACCAAAATCTCAGTAAAATTGCTCTAGGGACATTTTTATCTTTTTCCTTCCCAAGGAGTTGCATATCTAAGTGTACCATTAGAACTGATTCAGGTCAGTGAATCATACTGAACACCAATAAAAGTGAGGTAAAAGCATGCCTAAAGCCAACACCCTTGACTTGTTTAACTCTTGAGTGGATTTCACGACAAACCGTAAGCATCACACACAAATGTCACATTCTGCATTCTCTCATCCAATTCTCTGAGAGTGTGGAGTGGCAGGAGAGTTTGCCACTGCTCCCAAATAATGCCAGGACTTGGACAGAAGAAAAGAGGATTCAGAAGCTGGAAGAAAAAGAGGAATGCATTTTCAGTGTGCAATAACCCAGGACTTCTTATTCTCCAATATGGATTTCTTTTTCATCACATCATCTGGAATTCCTTGTGGAGTTCTGAGATATTCCAAACCAGATTCACCTCCTTCAAGGCTTTCCTTAAAAGTCACCTTCTTAATAAGGCCTATTAAGCTGTAACCCGCAACCCCCAACAATCTCTGGCCTGGCCGATTTCCCCTCACCTATGCTATATTTTTCCAAAGTACTTCTCACCTTCTAACATATGCAATTATTTATGATGTTTTTGCATCTGTCTACCCCTTGCTAGAAGAGAAGCTCCACGGTGGCAGGGTTTTTTTCTTTTTTTTGGTCACTGACACATTCCAAGTGCATAGAGCACTGTCTAGCACATAGAAAGCACTTGGTAATATGTTGAATACATCCGTGAATTAATGCGACATCAATTCTTCATCCATAAAACCTACAGTTAAAATTAACAGTGCTCCCACCGATTGCTGGACATAGGCCTACAACCATTTAAGGCTTAGGTATTATCCAGCATCCGGGAGAACAGCTCCTCGCAGCAAGGCCTGCATTTAAAACAAGGCAATTGTGCATTGGATGTATTCGCCAACTTTCCACCTAGAAGCTACAGCTCCTCCATTAGAGAATGATAAATGTCACTGTCATAATCAGAAATTTTCTGTGGTTTCCAATGTGCTCACTTTTATGCTGAAAGCCAAAGCATTAATAAAGCAATTGAAGGAGTAGGATTATAAGTCTATGAATGTCAGTGGCAAGGTTTCACATATGTCACTTTGCAATAATAAAGGACTTCAGAGACAGTGCTAGGAACTGGGCCGAACAGGACTACTTGTGTTTCTTAAATAGGAGATAGTGACGACAGGACCAAAAGCAAATAAATGAGAAAAATGAAGGCAAATTCAATTAATCATTTCACCTACTGACACTTTAATGCATTATTGTTAGAACTACTCTGAAATGTTCTGGAAGATTATTTACACCTTCTCACCCCACCCCACCCCATCCATTTTTCAGAGCAAGAAAGTTGAACTGCAACCTTTCTGATTGGCTTTTACATTTGACAGTGCTATTCCCGTTTCCAGGTGATGCTGAGGTGTTTGAAATATCAGTCTTGCCTGATGACCATGAATTCATGTTACTTTCATCTAGCTCTGGCTTTTACTCGGGGAAGAGAAAATGGTCTCCAAATTCAGAGTATGAAAACAGTGCCATTTTCAAGCCCCACACAGAGCCTTGGTGTTCAGATTTTAACTTTAAATTTACTGGAGGGTTTTGCCATTCCCTGACCTAGCAGAGCTAACTTGCTCAGAGGCCTGGGGGTCCGCCTCGGTGGAGCCCCCAGCATAGGACTCCTGTCCCGCCTCGGAACATTTAATATTCTCATCCATCACCTGAATCAATACGGTGCAGTCCTGCTCCCCAGGAAGGAGCCATGGACATGGACGGCCACATGGACTAAGTTAATTTAAAAGTAACAGAGTGAGATTGCTCCCATTACATTTATTGAACCAGCACCTCCAGCAGCTGGCTGCGGGGGTGGCCAAGTCTACTGTGGAGAAAGATACAGAAAACTCATCAAAGCCATGGCTTTGATTTTATTTATTTTTTAATCATTCATCCTTGTCTGCTGCCAGCATGGACATTTAAAAAATTTCTTTTGAGTAGAGGGATGCCGACTTAGTACTGTTGTAATGCCTTTATCACCTGACTATACAAGTTACCAACAGAACAGAGAAATGTATACCAGCTGTTAAGAATTTTAATGGATATCTATCTCTAAGTGTAACTGATGAACTAGGAAGACTACAAGAGAGAAGAGTTTAAAAGACAAGTGTAACTGATGAACTAGGAAGACTACAAGAGAGAAGAGTTTAAAAGACATTCTACCAACAGACTCACACATGGCTCTGAGCAGCTTGCTGCTTTTCCAAAAGACCCCACAATCAGACCTCATCCAAGTTCTGAACTGCATCAACACCACTCACTGGACTTACTAGCTAAGTGACCCAAGGCTGGCAGCTTTATCTCTTTGTACTTTAGTTTCCTGATATGATGTGTATGAAAATAATACCAACACCACGGGTTTCCAGTGAGAATTAAAATACAGTTGACCCTTTAATAACATGGGTTTGAACTGCCAAGGTTTGTTTTTTTCAAACAAATGCAGATTGAAAATATTCTCAGGATGCAAAACACATATATATATGAAGGACTGACTTTTTGTGTACTTGGGTTCCACAGGGCTGACTTTGAATTTGAGTATGTGAGCATTTTGGTATATGCAGAGGTTGCAGAACCAATCCCCTGTATTAGCTTGTATTGTCATTTTCTCCATAAGAATCATCAGTTGGCTGAGCACAGTGGCTCATGCCTGTAATCCCAGCAATTTGGGAGGCCGAGGCAGGAGGATTACCTGAGGTCGGGTGTTCGAGACCAGGCTGGCCAACATGGTGAAATCCTGTCTCTAACAAAAATACAAAAATTAGCTGGGCATGGTGGCGGGTGCCTGTCCCAGCTACTGGGGAGGCTGAGACAGGAGAATCGCTTGAACCTGGGAGGCAGAGGTTGCAGTGAGCTGAGATCATGCCACTGCACTCCAGCCCGGGGGACAGAGTGAGACTCCGTCTCAAAAAAGAAGAAGCATCAGTCAACAATGAGGGTCGCTGGAAACCTCAAAAGAGTAGTCAAGACAGTTGTTACTAAACTGTCTCCCTCTTTAATTTGCATCCACTCCAAAACGTACAGGGGAGCCAGGCATGGTGGCTGATACCTGTCATCACAACACTTTGGGAGGCCGAGGCAGGAGGACTGCTTGGGCCTAGGAACTCAAAACCAGCTTGGAACACAGGGAGACCCTATCTCTGGAAAAAAAGAATGAAAGAAAGAAGATAGGCATGGTGTGTGTGCACCTGTGGTCCTACCTACATGGGAGGATCATTTGGGCCCGGGAAGTTAAGGCTGCAGTGAGCCATGAGGGCACTACTGTACTCTAGCCTGGGCAACAGAGTGAGACCCTGTCTCAAAAAAAAAAAAAAAAAAAAACAGAAGTATAGGGAGCAGTTGAGAGTAGATACCAGGGATACCAAATCTCTGCAAGGAAGCAAGAGAAGACTTCCTCCGAAAGCGACATTTGAACTGAAGCTTTAATAAGAAGAGTCTGGAAAGACTCTTCTCAGAGGTAGGACAAAGCAGGAAAGTAGGTTCATAGGTCATGAGGTGGGAAGAGGCAAGGCCTTTTGAAGAAGGTCATTAAAGCTGGAGCAGAGAGAAAAGGGGAAAGAGTATTTCCAGATGCACCTGGGCTGGGAGGAAAAAGCTGGGTCATGCACGTACAATACTTTTATAGGGCATCTATACCAGCATGTCACAGGCAAATTGAACATCCAATGTGAGATTAAAACAAGATGAACTCATCGTGTCACTATCTTAGAACTAGGTCGGTCATCCAACCATTTCAATATTATCTTGCGGGCGCGCATTTATAGATAAGCCTGTGCAAATTCTGCCATCTGATTCCCCTTAGCATTAACAGTTCTGCCTGACAAAACCGTCTGCACCGGCCTCACACTCCACTCTTTAAGTCTCTTACACATGAAGAGGCGTCATGATTTTTCACTGATCTGAAATTAAAATTTCCAACCATAAAAAATATATTTAGATCCAAGGCTACATGTCACTCCTGAAATCTTGTCATTTAAATCACGTTAGGCGTTGAATGAGATATAGGTGAAATTTAACTTTCACTGCATTTTAGTCTCGATCATGGCAAATTTATAACTCAGGAGTAAATCCTGCTGTCAAGGAAAATGTCTTCACTAAATCAGATTTGTTGCTTCCCTCTTTCCTTCAATACTTTTGTAAAAAAAAAAAAAAAAAAAAAAAAAAAGGGAATGCTTTTCCATAAAATCCAGTTGTTTTGTCTCATCCTAGCCGCAAAGGCGCTATTGAGTTGCCAGTTTAACCACTGGAAACTCCAGAATTTCCTATAATAGTATATTCGGTATTCAATTTGCTCAGCAAATGGTGTGTTAGATATTTTTACTCAAATCCATATTGACTAAATCTAAAGCAATTGCTTGGGGAAAGGTCACTAAAAAGCTTTCTTGTAGCTGAATTCCATTTCAGTCCCTATCCCCACATGACTTTCAGGGAATATGTGGTACTATTGACTAATCCTACATTTCTCAAAGCATATGTGCCCACTGGCTCCCATGAACATGGGTTTTCCTTGTACTTCTCTGGCTAGTCCACCTCTGTGTGCTCTGCAGGCCCACCTACCTTCCCCGAGATGTCTTCTGAAGGCTGGTGTAACTCACAGCTCAGTACACACTCAATCCATCTGTCCCAGGCATTCTCATCAGCCCTAAGGCATTAATTTCCATGTGCATACTAATACCTCTCAAATCTTTATTTCCAGTTCTGACTTGTGTCCTGAGTGGCAGACCCATCTAACCAATTGGTTTCTTAGACATTTCCAGTTGGATATATCTACATATATTTAAAACAGAATTCATCCTCTTCCTCCTACACCCGCCACTTCTACAGAGTTCACTGTCTCAGTGGAGCACTGCCTTTAGACCTAGTTGCACAAACCAAAATCCTTGAAATAATATTTCTATCTTCTCTCCATAACTAACACCAAGAATTGTCAACCTCATTTGCCAAACATCCCTTAAATCAGTCCACTTCTTAACCCGGCCCCTGCCTCCAATCAGATCTAGATCAGTAACTACCGTCACTTAGCTGTATTACTTTAAGAGCATCCCAAGGTGATTTTACACTGCAGGTCATTCCATCCCACCATCCATTCCCCATTCCCGGTCATCTACCAGGATAAGGTAGCTCACTACGCTACTTCCTTCTTCAGAATGCTTAGAAGGATTCTCATCTCCCTTAAAATAAAATCCAAACTCATTACTGTCATATCCTCTGTCTACCTCTCCATATCATGGTAATCTTACTTTCACTCTGTCCATAACAATCTGAGACTTCTGCAAATGTGCCACTCTCTTCCTAAACACTGGGGCTTGCTGCAGTTTTCCCTGGACACACCTTTACCCAGATTCTCCTATCCAACTCCTCTACATTCTTTCTGTTTCAGAGAATATACCACTCTTCTCTGGAAGTAAACCCATTGCTTCTAGGCTAGGTAAGCTACTCATCTTATTTTCTTCCTATGTAGCCTGCAGGTCACCTGTTGTATTATAATTGTAATTAGAATATTAGTTCTATCTTATTCACCTGACACATGGGCTGGTATACAATGAGTGCTAAACACCTATTTGTTGATTAGGTATTTGTTCATCCTTCCTTCAATACTTTTGTTAAAAAAGTGAAATGCTTTTCAATAAAATCCAGTTGTTTCATCTTTTCCCAGCCAAAAAGGCTCGATTACAGTTGACAGTTTAGCCAGTAGAAATTTCAGAATTTCTTACAATATTGCAATTGGTTTACACCAACAAATGGTATCTTGGATATTTTTATTCAAATCCATATTGACTAAATCTAAAGCATCTCCTTTAGATTTACCCAGGCAGTGGGGGTCAGTCTAAGTTCTTGCCCCATTCCAGAGGCAAATCAGTCTTCATTCCAAATGACAATTCCAAATTCAATGACAATTTCAATTCCAAATTCAATGACAATTCCTTGTCCTGTTCAGTTTTTTGAACAATTAATTCCATTACAGAGACTCACGTATACTTGACTTGTCTGCAACTCAGCATTCCTCATTTCATACTGTTTGCTGTTTGTTAACTGTTCATGAGTGCATCTCACCTCCCAAACTGGATTTTGTGATTGATGACTCTCCCACCACTCCAAGATCCATGCCTCCTCCAGTGCTCACTTGCTGGTCAACTGATTGATCAATGATGACATCTCCAGTAAAAGTGTAATTCCCTTTACCCATAATCATGAAACATGCCCAAGCTGACATTTACCCATTTAACCACATGCTACAATAAATCCATAGGCTGAAACTTTCAATTTATGGAAATGTAGCATCCATTAAAAAATACTAATTAGTTTTATGTACATATTTTTCTTCCTCCCTACCTCTAAAAGTTCCTTAAAGCAATATTTCAATTAGACTGTTTACATAAGCAATGAATTCATGAGGAATCTGGCAGGTGGATTTTAGGATGCCCGATAAATATCAGTTTGAAAAACGAATTAAGCTTTGGGTGAGTCGGGGAGTAATGTGTCAACATGGCCTTAGCTCAAAAAATGGAGGAAGTAACTTAAGTTAAAAAAAAAAAAAAAAAAAGCAGGGAAAATTTTTCCATCATTTTAGAACTGTGTGTATATGTAAAACACCTATCTCCATAAAGTTCAACCTGTGTTTGGATATACAAGATTTCACTAAAAGCCTCATGCAATTTAAAACTTGAGTAACTCAGGATACACAAATGATACAGGCAAATTGCAAACAATATATTTATTCATCAAACCCCTATCCTTTAACAGAATGTAAAGATAATCATGAAAGCAATTTATAAAGTCATTCAACCAGAGCCAGAAAATGCAAGTTAGAAAATCAGATTGGACAATGTCTTGTGACAGGTGGAAGGTGGCCAGGCAATATGAAATGCACTGCGTTATTTTAGGAATATTACTCTTGCACGTTATTCATAATTCACATTTTATCATCACTTATAATATAAAGTTTAAAATAAATGCAAGGTCTTATGGAGGAAGACCTGATTTTACTGAAGAAAAGATGCAGTTGTGTTAATGTGTGTGAATGTTTTCCCTTCATCTTCCCTCCTTTTAGCACAATCAGAATGGGAAATTACTGACTGGAATAAAAGAGGTTTGAAGGTCACCCATGTTGTAGTCAATTTGCCTTGGATTTTAATTTATGTGTTTTTAAAATGTGGACAGCATCCAGATGGTAAGTTTTCCAATGGAGATGGATAAATTAATAAATAAATAACCCAAGCATCCTTTCAGAGGACATGCTGATATTCTGACTTGTTCATAAATAATATCTAGTGTTTTAGCGTTTTTAAGGGCGTGCTCGGAATGTGAATTGTAAGCAGATACCTCCGGTCACCTTTTGATAATGAGCCCATCTTTAAATAATAGACAGCTTTCTCTTCCTTTCTGGGAGGCATATCTGATGCTTGGGACAGTGAGAAATGTAGTGTGAGTAGAAGACATTTTAAGGAGTCTGCTAAGTGCCCCATTTTCTGGAAACAGGATAACAGGTATAGGCCCATGTCTGCCATGTATGTTCTACATTCCATGGCCATAGCCAATTGGACCAGACCAGGTAATGACCACCTGACCCAAGATGGATCAATGAGGTTGTCGTTCCTAGGTTTTTGGCATTAGGCCAAAGAACTCTAAGTGAATATCAACTCATAATCTGCAAATTCAGACAAGCATTTGGAACCAGACTACATGACACCAACTAAGAGAAGCTGTCTACAGCAGAAGGAGGAGGAAACGTCCAAGACACAAACAGAAGCTAAAGATGCAATAAAAGACTTCTGTCTCCTTTCTAGCCCCTGTCTAGCCACATTTGTACCACTGAGTTTCATGAGACACTCCTATATTTTAAAAATAAACATTCTTTTTATGTTTAAGCTGACTTGAGTGTTTCTGTTATGTGCAACCCAGGAATGCTAACAAAGCCTTGGTATACAACAATGTTCTTTCAAATTGTGACCCGACCTCCTTGATGGCCAACATGCAACAAAACATAATATGGTGGTGAGGCTTGACTATGAATGGAAAGGTTTGTGGATATTCGGAAATGAAATCATAATACCTCAGCATTCTTGTTCCTCATATGAACTAAACAATTTTCTTCTGACTGAATTAACAACAGGATTTAATGAAACCACGTATTTCATAATGTGTTTGGTCATGCATTTCAGTTTTGTTTGGAATCAGAATCACTCCTCTCCTAGAATATGACAGATTCAACTCTCAAAAATGTATAGGCAGTAATTAGTGTATCATTGCCAGAAACGTAAGAATATTTTCCAGAGTAATGTAGATGTCACCACAAAAAGATCATTCTGAAGAACTCTTTATGATAAAAAATACATACCTTTCAAAAATATATTAAAAGGGCATCTTTAAAAGTGGCTCTCCTTTCTACCGAAGACATCTTTTCTCCTCTTTAGAACAAAGAACATGCAGATTCTGGCTTCCAGTAAACCACTGTCTTATCCTTTCAGTAATTAATGGATGCTTTGATACCAAGGAATCCTAAAGAACATTTTTCAAGCCTTAAATGCAGGCTGGGCTGATTCACACATAGCACATCTAAAAAGATCTGGGGAATAAATAATCACGAGTTGCAAACACTTGCCCGGAGCAGTTGGGCACCAACCAGATTTCCAACAAGTGATGTGATTTTTTATTATAACCAGGAAAATTACTTACTGAAACACACAAAAAGGGCCTCTCTTCCTAACCCCCGGCCTTGTCCTATAGATGAACACACACATTTCCTGGGTGATCACTTAGCAAATCCTTTTTTAAAAAAAATCACACTGGTTCTAGGGCATATTTTTCGATGGATTTAAAAATCTGTGCTCACAAAGGAAGTTTATTTCCTTGGCTAGGCTTCTGACTAGGTTAAAATCTGATTAAGTTAGCCTACAGGTAAATGTCTGTCAGCTGCTTGGCTTAAAATATGAGTCGGCATTTGAAAATATTTGGAAAAATTAGATTTTGCAGGGTGTAGAGGCTTTTTCAGGTAAGTGACAAATTATCTGTAAGCAGACACTTGCTTTCAGCCAGGATCTCGAACACTGAAGACAGGGGCTGCTGAATGGAGTATCTGAGGAGCTGATTTACACTGACACAGCCCACTGCATTTTTCAGGGGATGGAGGGGTGGCAGGAGGAATGCAATAGAAACGAAGCTGCCAGTCACCTTCTAAGACCAGGATCAGAATAAAGTATAGGGACTGGAGGTCAGTTGAAGGGACACAGCTCTAGAGACATGGCACTGGGTGGGACAAAAATCTCCTTGCCCTCATGATGTTCCTTGGAGCTAGATCAGCCTGGAAGGTAGGTCTTCTTCACGCTATCAGTTAGTGATTTTTAAATCATTTGCAGAAAAATCATTTTAGATTAATATAATAAGTGTCATCCCCAGTTTGTTCTACTAACTAGCCATGGAGAAGGGGGATCTATGATTTAAAAAAAGGGGGGGAGCGGGGAGAGAATTTAAACAGAGAATACCTATACTGACTCTAAATGATTTGACTCAGTAGTAGTTAAAATAATGGGAATAGCAGACAGTAATAATTGCTCCTCATTATTTGCCCACATGTCTAGCATCTTGCCAAGTACAATCAATACACTATTTGTTTTGTTTTACACAACAATCTAAGAAGAATTTGCTTATGTCTTTTTTTTTTTTAGTCTCGCTCTGTTGCTCAGGCTGGAGTGCAGCGGTACAATCTCGGCTCACTGCAACCTCTGCCTCCCGGGTTCAAGAGATTCTCCTGCCTCAGACTTCTGAGTAGCTGGGACTGCAGGCACGTGCCGCCACAGCTGGCTGATTTTTTGCATTTTTAGTAGAGACGGGGTTTCACCGTGTTAGCCAGGACGGTCTTGATCTCCTGATCTCGTGATCTGCCCACCTCGGCCTCCCAAAGTGCTGAGATTACAGGCGTGAGCCACTGTGTCTGGCCTCTAATACGTATTTTTAAGGTGAGAAAACTGAGGCTTGCATAAGTAAAGTTACATGTCTAGGTCATGCAGGCAGCAGTAAAGGGCCCGGCGTTCAAACCTGGGCACACATGTCTGGATTCAAATCTCATGCTCTAACTCACTGTGTTATTCTTTGTGCCTCTCAGGTGATCACAAGGGAGGTGCCCATGGTAGCCATAAAACTTTACTGAGATACAGAATAGTCAAGATACATGGAACATAAGAGCTTGTCTAGGAAGTAAAAAATAAGAACAAGTAGTTAATATAAAAAACACTTGAATGTCAAGAACACTGCATTTTCAATCTTTAAGCATGAAGCTTCTAAGACCCCTGTAACTAAGAAAGACTAAGGCTAATCAAAGGCCAACATTTAATACAGTCATCATCAAACCCTTGTATGTGATAAAAGCTGCTTCAGCCTAAGAAATCAATTCCATTATGGCTATTTATGCAGTGATGCTAGTAAATCTATGAGAAATAAACTGGCCTCACTTACACCATTGATTACCCAGGCTTAAGACAGATGGCATTGCATACTTTAATGCATGGGTTGCAAAATCATTTTTCTCTTTAATAACATACTCTTTATTGAAAAAGAAATCATTTAAGCATCATGACAATAAAGCATTGCAATTTCCATTAACCTTTTCAAAAATTTGTGATTAGAAATGTATCAGTAAAATATGGGAAAGAATATAAAAATGGTTTTGCCTTCTAAAAGCCAGTATGTAAGGAAGCCACTGCTAGAGGTTTTCTCTTCCAACTCTAGTAAAAATTAGTTAGATCATCACTGAAGACTATACAGAGCCTACTTAAACAACTTTTTCAAACTAGATAATTTTTTATTGTGCCTTCATGTGAAAACATTTACAGTTTTTACATTAGTTCATAAAAGAATTGTTCTGAAACTTGGCAATTTTTAAGGATAGATAGATACCTGAGGGAAAAAAACATTTGAAAATTTGAGGTCACATGAAATGACTTAAAAGGGAAAAAAAATATTCCATAATGGTTACATTTTACAGCTGTCAACAAAACAAAACCTTAGAACCCTTTGAGATCCTAATCAAGCAATTCAAAAAATAATAATAGATGAAACTTTGGTTACTGTAACATAAGAAAAGTAGTCATCAAAAAAAACTGAAAAAAAATGGTTTTCCTATTATATTGAATTGAAAATTCCAAATAAATAATTGGAGATAAAGGAACACAAACACTAAGCTTTCTCAGAGTCCTTCCCAGTCCTTTTGCCAAGGTCACAAAACCTATTTCTCCAACACCAAAGCAAAATGTAAAGCAAAATTCCCCATAGTAACATTAACACATCTGCATCAAAAATATGTGTTGCTATATATATACATGCATTCAGACCTATAATTTTCTTTTTTTAACAATTAGTTCATTTCTTAAGCACTGAGGTGGGTAGTGACAGCTAAGACACCACATATTAAAAATTTTTAGTGTTTCATCCCACTCCCTGTTACAGTGTCTAACTCTGACTTCACTGCCCACATATGAAAACTGGTCCAGTTCCCAGCCTATTACATAAAGAGCTCCCTTCTAACTGGGGTCACAAGCATGACTTTCATACTCCTGGAAGATAACTATTATGCTAACAAACAAGAAATTGCTAGGGTTAGGTCGATACAACAGAGGCAGCAACCTGCTTTGAAAGATAGATAATTACTGAAAATGTGGTAAATAATTTCCCATTATCTAATACTGAGGAATTGGAAAATCTCACGTCGAAATTCACAAAACAAAGCCCTATTTATGTCCCTAAACCCAAGTACTATGAAGTCAAGTCTAAAGCATTTATCAGATCTACTGAGTTTAAGTAAATTCATTAATCAATCAATCCTTATCTATCAGATAACACATTAGGGGTTGGAGAAGGAAAACCTGCATCCAATAATTTTTACTTTCTTTAAAAACCCACTTGGTAGAAAGGGTAACAAATGAAGAAATGGCCAAAAAGATCCGATGGAGAAGGGAATAAACTGGAAAGTTTACCCATAGCTAGTGAAACTCAGATCAACTCTGACTTGACTTAACTTCCATTCCATCTCTGCTTAAATACCGGAAGTGCAGGCTGCCTAAGCTTGATGGAGTAGAAAATTAAAATCGCTTAATCACAGTAACAGTGTCAAATATTCTTTTGAAGTTACTTGGCATTAAAAAGCAGATTCTCTATTCCTTTTTCTCTAACAAAAATCTCACAAAGTAGTGACTTTTCATTATCAGTATTGCCAAAATAATTATATCATGGACAAGTGGGGAGATTGGGGTTCCATAACAGTATCTTGATAAAAAGAGAAATTCATTCCTTTCTATTACCAGGTTGGGTTAAACCAAAGCACTGAATTAACACAAAAAAGACTTGGAAGTGAATGTCTAGAAAATAGTTGGCAATGTATATGTTAATTGCCTTGATTTAGATATTCCACAGTGTACACACATATCAAAACATCACGTAGTATATACCATAAACATAGTTGTCAGTTAAAAAAATATTTAAAATTTAAAAAAGAAAACTACACTAAACACTCTCAAAACAGCCTTATTTCACTTCTCTTTCCAGTAATGACAGAAAGCTAGACCCCCTTTCTTGTTTTTGAACCTTTTCTTGTCTAAGAAAGGAATGAGGATATGTCCTAAAATAAGCTTTGCATTGAGGATTCAAGTATCCCCCAACAATAATGTGGACAGTTAACACCATTATTGAAGGATGACTGCACAACATCTCATGTTTTCATGAGTATTTTTGAAAAACTTTACATTTACTGAGGGTTTACTATGTTCCAAAACACGGCTGCAACTAGTACCTTCTTTAATGGTTACCACAAAACAGTAGAGTAGGCTTTAATCTCTTCGCATCTAAGACTTGGTTTTGCCAGAGTTAGCCTTGGAATCTCAGAACAGTCTCCCTAGGTTTCCATATCCGTAATAAAGGCAGATGTTGGATACATCTAAATTTAGCCATTTTTGGTAACTGTGCATGAAAAAGGTTTTTGTCTGTCTAGGAGTAAACAAGGATGATGGCTCGAGAGGAAAGTAATGCATACTCAACAATATACTTGGAGCAGTGCATAGCAATGAGAAAGGTTCCAAACCAGAGGGAGCACTTACAACTTCAGAAGAAAAATGACTGGAGAAATCCCAACAAGAAGGTAAAAAGAGGAGTGAAAAAAACAGGGTCTTTGGCTGAAATTTGCAAATATACACGGAAAGATATATATTCATAGTAATACTGCTAATGAAGAGTTGAGGTAAATTTCATCATTAGTCTGTTTTTGATTAATTCCATCTTCGGTCAAGGAAAAGTTCTAGTTTCCTGATGTTTTCATTAGTGTCATGTGGGAGAGAACCACAATCTCTGTTCATTAATACATTTATATCTGAGGTTGATTCAAGGTTGTGTTTAAATATAATACAAACGTATAATTTACTCATAAGATAATACCCATTGTTAGCATTATTATTGTTTTTTCTTTCATGACATTATTTAGAACAAGTAATTTAATCATAACATACATAGCTGTAAAGGTAAGCTACAGCCTTTTGAGGTTAGATTTAATTAACTCGTGATATATTTTCTTAATTTTGTTTTGAAGGTATTAATTATACTGTTTTAATAAACATGCAATAAGACAATTGAAGAACAAATTTTAAAATAAGAACAGAAAAGAAACATAAAAGGCTTCAGATGAACAATACATCACTAAGAAATCAATTACCCTCACACCAGTTAGAATGGCAATCATTAAGAAGTCAGGAAACAACAGGTGTTGGAGAGGATGTGGAGAAATAGGAACACTTTTACACTGTTGGTGGGATTGTAAACTAGTTCAACCATTATGGAAAACAGTATGGCAATTCCTCAAGGATCTAGAACTAGATGTACCATATGACCCAGCCATCCCACTACTGGGTATATACCCAAAGGATTATAAATTATTCTACTACAAAGACACATGCACACGTATGTTTATTGCGGCACTATTCACAATAGCAAAGACTTGGAATCAACCCAAATGTCCATCTGTGACAGACTGGATTAAGAAAATGTGGCACATATACACCATGGAATACTATGCAGCCATAAAAAAGGATGAGTTTGCGTCCTTTGTAGGGACATGGATGCAGCTGGAAACCGTCATTCTTAGCAAACTATCACAAGAAGAGAAAACCAAACACCGCATGTTCTCACTCATAGGTGGGAACTGAACAATGAGATCACTTGGACTCGGGAAGGGGAACATCACGCACTGGGGCCTATTATGGGGAGGGGGGAGGAGTGAGGGAGTGCATTGGGGAGTTATACACGATATAAATGATGAATTGATGGGTGCTGACGAGTTGATGGGTGCAGCACACCAACATGGCATAAGTTTACATATGTAACAAACCTGCACGTTATGCACATGTACCCTAGAACTTAAAATATAATTAAAAAAAAAAAAAGTAAAAAAAAAAAAAAAAAGAAATCAATTACCAATTTTTATTTAGTAAAATAATAGCTTTTATTTTTGTAGAAATAATAGTTCTACAGAAAAGCCACTTATAGCTTCTATACAAAATACTTTTGAAATGCAAGGGGCAGTAGGTTTGTTATCTTAAGCTGTTGCTAGGTAAATTTCAGACCCAAAAGGTATATAATTCCAGCTCTTAACAAATCAATTTAATCCACCCGAGACTCTATCAATCCTGGAGCCAGTCTTTCCACCTATCACCAAAAACCAGGGTTCCATCACCATTCATAAGAACATTAGACACGTCAAATAAATTGAAGGCCCTATTCAAATCCCAGTTCCCTGCCAGTTCTGATCTCTACCTCCATCGTTCACACTATAATCTACTTAAATTGAAAAATGCCTGTTGGGTAAGACCTGTTGAACTTTCCACCCTCTCCTGAGCCAAGAGAAGGTGACAAGCATTATGTCTGTCAGTCAGTTATGTCAAAACAAAATGCCCATCGATAGTGGTATTGTTCTGCCAAGTCCTAGCACCAAAAGCAGATTTAATTAAAAGATCAGACATTTTATGATCTAGTTCTTACAAACATAAGCTGGAAGACTCCTCATATGTTGAAATTAGTTAAGACAATAATAGTGGATTCATTCTTTTATTCCACAAAAAATGTAAATAGGTCACCTATAACATACATAGTACTACACTAAGCACCGAGGTTACAGAAATTAATGAGACAGCAATGGTACCTGTCCATAGGATGCTGGCAGAATAGTCACGTACAGCAGCTTTAGCTGTGAGTTTTCAGACCTCTAGAAATTCATGAGACCAGTAATGAGGTTATGAATAAAATGTAATGTGAATTGTATACATATATATGTATTCTCTACATTGGAAAGCAAAAAACTAATTAGTTCTACAGAAAAAAAAATCTGTTCCTCTCTCTCCAGATACTTTCTTTTTTCAGGGGGGAGGAAGAAAGGAAATCAGAAAACAATACAAAGTCTAAACAAAACATGAAATGCAAAAAAAAAAATATGAAAAGAGAAGGAAAAAGACCTATATGGCCAAAATTTTACATATAATTTCAAGAAATGTATTAGCCCTTTATTAGGAACCCATATATTGCATCCTGGTGAGAGAAAATAACTATTATTATAGACAGTTTCAGAGCTGACATATAAAGCCACATCACACAATATCAAATGAATTAACTTTTAGCAGAGCAACCCAAACATCTCAATTCAAAAAGGTAAAGGTGGACACAGTGCACTGTAACACAAAGAACTTCCACTCTGAGATTAAACATTTTGGATTTAAAACCCTTACTGATCACTAATTCTAGCCCATGAGTACATCATGAAGGCCGAGACAATGTATTATATATTTTAACAAAAAGGGTACAGTATACACACAAACATGTATTTTGGGCTTTTTCAAACAAGATATTAGCTTCTTTTGAAAATGTCAGATGTTCTGACTAATGTTGGCTTATATTCTCAAATGTCAACAAGTCAGATAACATGTGAGACATCTCTCCTACCTTTCATCTTCATGTCATATACACCTGGCTCCTATTAAACCTAAGTTTATCCCAGATACATGATCTATGTAGCTGTGATGTTTATAAGACAGACCAACAGAAAGAGCCAAGAAGTCCAACAATGCATTGCATCCACACCATGGAGAAAAGCAAAAATTTATCAATCACCTACTATGTGACACTAAACTAGACGTCTGTAAGTATTACAATTTAATTTGCACAAAAACTCTTATCAGGCAGATATTCATATTAAATGTCATTTTACTGATGAGGGAACAAGTTAAACAGATGACCAGAGTCATACTCACACAGTGGCAGTGATGAAATATGAACCCCAGGTATCTGGCTCAAGGGCCTCAGCTATGCAGCATTAAAAAACAGAGATGAGGCCAGCTGCTGTGGCTCACACATATAATCCCAGCACTTTGGGAGGCCAAGTGGAAGGATTGCTTGAGCCCAGGAGCTGAAGACCAACCTGGGCAATATAGCAAGACCCTATATCTACAAAAAAAAAAAAAAAAAAAAAGGCTGTGCATGGTGACACATTCCTTTAGTCCCAGCTACTCAGGAGGCTGAGGTGGGAGGACTGTTTGAGCCCAGGAGTTCGAGGCTGCAGTGAGCTATGATGTGCCACTGTATTCCAGCCTGGGAGACAGAGCAAGACTGTGTCTCAGAACACAAACAAACAAACAAACAAACAATGACAACAACAAAACCAGAAATAAGCTCCAGCTAAGCACTTGCTGCTGGCCTAGGTGCTGCTCTCTGAGTCACAGGTGTAGATAGCTATTTACTGACAATGAAAAGACTCCCAGTATCTATTAAGCGGATATGAGTTTATAAAATCATACTGGCATTTCTAAAGAGTGTTACTTGTCTGCAAGAGAAACACACACTTTCTTTAACTCACATATTGTGTGAATTATTTTGAAATGAACATATATTACTTTGATAATCAAAAGACCATAAACAATTTGCATTTTGAGAAAAAATTGTTTTTTACATTCTGCCTCTATACTTGTTCTAGCTTACAAAAATAAGGTCTTAGAAATGACATTAAATGAGACTCATTGTTCTAGTTTTTTTCTTGAATTTAAAGTAAAATGTGTTAATTATGACAAATCTGTAGAATGCAGCAAGGTACAAGTAGGAAAATTAGATTTCATTTTTGAAGAACTGTGAGATATTAGAAAATATAGAATATATTCACAATATGCAAAGTGATAAAGCAGACTGTAAACATATTCGTTTTGATATTGATTATGCTTTTATCCCCCCCACCCTCTGCCAAATACTGGAAAGAAATGAGTCAAAATGACAACAGATCAGTCTGTTATCAACAAAAAATGGTACCTAAACTCAGACTACTACACTCCTAAAATTACTTCTATCAAGAAGATGTTAGACTCCACTGAGATTTCTATAAGGATGATCTCTCTTCCCTCAGTTTTATCTGAAAAATAGACAGAGGTTTTTGTGGAAAAATGTTTTTAATAAGTGATGATTAAATGACACAATGCATGCAAGTACTCTATACACAGGAAGTAGTTTTCAAAAAGTTAACTATCATTATTCTCAGAGTTTTTCTTTGTTTTTAATTTTTTTAAGTTGGCAAATAAAAATTGTACACATTCACAGCATACAACATGATATTTTAAAATATACTGTGGTATGACTCAATCAAGCTAATTAACACAACCTTCACCTCCCATACTTACCAATTTTGTGTGTGTGTGTGTGTGTGTGTGTGTGTGGCAGAAATATTTTAAAACCTATTCTCTTAGCAATTTTCAAGTATACAATACATTGTCATTCATTATAATCACCCTGTTATGTTACACAACAGATCTCCTGAACTTATTCTTACTCCAAGGACTTTTTATTTATTTATTTTTATTGAGACGGGGTCTCACTCTGTCACCCAGGCTGCAGTAGAGTGGCACAATCTTAGCTCACTGGAACCTCCACCCCCTGAACTCAAGCAGTCCTCCCTTCTCAGCCTCCCAAGTAGCTGGGACCACCATATCCAATTAAGTGCCACCATATCCAATTAAGTTTTTGTATTTTTGGTAGAGATGCGTGCCACCATATCCAATTAAGTTTTTGTATTTTTGGTAGAGATGGGGTTTCCCCATGTTGCCCAGGGTGGTCTCAAACTCCTGAGCTCAAGCAATTCACCTTCCTTGGCCTCTCAAAGTGCTGGATTACAACTGTGAGCTACTACACCCGGCCCGAGGAACTGTTTTTGATAGAAGTATGGGGAATATCTCTTATCGTTCAACATCTGATTCAGGAGGTTGCAGAGGGACCTCAGGAATTTGATTTTGGAAAATCTACCCTGAATTACGTGAAACAAACAAGCACCTGATTAGCTCCTGCTGTTAGCCTGGGTGCCGTGCCCCAAGCTGTAACCAGTTTCTTCAGTAAGGTCAGCTTCTGCAGGTTCTGATTCCATTCTGGGACCCCAAAGAAGTTGATTCCTTCTTCTAAGAGCATCCCGTCAAAAACATCTTCGAGACCCAGTCTTGGGCTCACAGCACTGTCCATTCCAATCATTCCCTCTAGAACTGGGACAGGCTCACTTACTGTCTTTCATAAATCCAGCATGCCTTCTATGCCTAATGCTTCCACTCCCAATTCATACACTGATCCATACCATATCTGTGGGTGGGTCCGCCTGCTTCCCTGCGATGTGGCTCATGTAGGCCCGCCCACATTTTGTCCTATCAGAGCTGACCTCCTATGCATCCTATTCTAAGGGATGCCTTGAGCTTTGTAATGCTACTGCTGGGGCATTACCTGATGAGTTTTATTAACATATTCAATGCAGCTTAAGTGCTCACATTTTGTTCTTTCCTTAGACTACCATTTGAAGAGGTGGTAATACCTTAACTCAAATAATGAAATTTCAGGCATTTTTGAGACTAACTTGGAGAGTCTGAATCATTTAGAAGATTGGCCAACTGGAAAGAGAGGGGTGTTACCCCTGAAGCCTACAAATCATCTATTATTTGACTCCAGTTGCTGCTGACATTGTGAGATTCTAGCAAACTTTGGAAGGGAAATGGTGAGATCGAGCACATGGAGAGGCATCATATCCACATTAAAGATGCACGGCTTTTTACTTGAACGTGGAAAAGCAGACTGTCAGACGAGGGTTTTTATTTTTCTTTTCATTTACCAGTAATAAGGAATGAACAAAAATGACTCAAATTTGGCTTTGAAAAATGTAAAAGTGCCCACTTAATTCTGATGTACATTTGGGTTAAGATTCACTCTGCTGGTCTCTCAGGTTCTATGAGGTCAAGGAGCTTGCTTGTCTTGTTCACTAGGAAATTCCCAAACGTTCAGCATATTGCCTGGTTCCCAACGAATACAAAGGAAGGCACTGTTCTGAGATGGTATGAGGATGGGACCAAGGAAAGGAATCTGGCAACTTCATAACCTTTGCTGTGTGGGCACTGGAGAGGCTTCTAGCGAACAAACCTGCAGAGAAATGCAGCATCCAATTCTCATGGCTTCTGTCTTGGCTCATGAATGAAACTGATAATCTCAATCTAAAATTCCCAAAGGCACACCTTTTAACTCAGCTACAGTAATTGCTCATGTACATATTAACAGCTCTCAAAAACGTGGACCTCATTGACTAATTGAAACAATCTGTCTTGATATGTGGATGTAATGGTTGTTAATATAAGAGCTACACTCTGGAAGAACAGATCTTAAAAAGATCATTTCCTGAGCTGAACGATTAACCCTTAGCCTCACAGCAGGAGGCAAGAGGATGAATGTGTTTATTTGGGAGTAACTATTTACTGGGCTCTTTCACATTCTTAATATAGGACATACTTTTGGGGTAGGATTTGCTTTCTTAAATGTTCTTTTTATGAATGAATTAAAAGTTTTCATTCTCAGGAATTAGAGTTACTTACCCTTTAAACCAGCAGGCCCAGAAGATAAGGATACAATACAAGAATGCTGGTTTCCTAATGAGTAATACTGCTTATGCTGTTATGGGACTATGTTCATTAGCAGCCAAGATTCAACAGCAGACAGAGAGACAGATCCCCTCCTCTAAAAGCTCACATGCAGTGTATGGGGGTGAGAGAAGGGAAGGGAGTTAATAAATAAGTAAAGAAATCAGTAAGTAAATTAACTTCAAAAAAGTGATGAGTGCTATGAAGAAAATAAAACTGGGTAATAGAAAAAAAAGTGACTTACTTCGGAAGAGGATAGAGCATGAAATGATATGATGGCTTGGGAAAGGAGTGAGGGATAATCAGGGAGAAGAACAAAGCCATTGAAAAGAGGGTGGAGAGAAGTATGGGGGGTGTGAGTGGGAGTGAACGAGGGAGAGTAGAAGCCAGGTCAACTAGGGCCTCATAGGCCAAGGTAAGATCTTTGGACCTACTCAACATGTGATTGGAAACCACTGGAAAATATTAAGTGAGGGAAAAATGTAATGTGATTCAAGTGTTTAAAAGAAAGCTTCGGTTACTAGATAAAGAGTGGATTATGAAGGGCAAGAGAGACCTTTTTAAGAATCTATAGCAACAGTTGAAGTCAGAAATGGTGTTGGCTTGAACCATGGTAGAAATAGTGGAAAAGAAACAAAATAGATGGATTGAGGATCTGCTGCTTGTCAGGCCTCTGAGCCCAAGCCAAGCCATCGCATCCCCTGTGACTTGCACTTATAGGTCCAGATGGCCTGAAGTAACTGAAGAATCACAAAAGAAGTGAAAATGCCCTGCCCCGCCTTAACTGATGACATTCCACCACAAAAGAAGTGAAAATGGCTGGTCCTTGCCTTAAGCGATGACATTATCTTGTGCCTGACTCATCCTGGCTCAAAAAGCTCCCCCACTGAGCACCTTGTGACTCCCACTCCTGCCCGCCAGACAACAACTCCCCTTTGACTGTAATTTTCCTTTACCTACCCAAATGCTATAAAACAGCCCCACCTTTATCTCCCTTTGCTGACTCTCTTTTAGGACTCAGTCCACCTGTACCCAGGTGATTAAAAAGCTTTATTGCTCACACAAAGTCTGTTTGGTGGTCTCTTCACACGGACATACATGACACTGCTTCATGCGACAAGAAGACTACTGAGTTCATATTAACAGTTAATATAGGCCGGGCAGGGTGGCTCACACCTGTAATCCCAGCACTTTGGGAGGCTGAGGCAGGCGAATCACGAGGACAGGAGATCGAGACCAGCCTGGCCAACAGGGTGAAACCCTGTCTCTACTAAAAATACAAAAAATTAGCTGGGTGTAGTAGAAGCACCTGTAATCCCAGCTACTCAGGAGGCAGAGGCAGGAGATTTGCTTGAACCCGAGAGGCGGAGGTTGCAGTGAGCCAAGATCGTGCCACTGCACTCCAATCTGGGTGACAGAATGAGACTAGGTCTTAAAAAAAAATAGTTAATATAAATAATCTCTAAGAATGCCAAGTCCTGCTCAAAGCACTCTATTAACTCAAAATTACTCTACAGGGAGGGGGTCTGTGCTTAATAATCACTTCTCTGTTACATTCTTCTTTAGTATATAACATATTATGCAGTGAAAACTGATCTATAATAAGTATTACACAAAATTTGAATACTGGATAGTCAAAGCTTTAAAAGATTTTTAAAAAAACTAAACGAAATGTTTCAAAATATTACTGACTGGTCAGTTATCCATGATTTTCTCTCCTCAAATTATTCTTTCTTTAAACCAAGAAGTATAAACAGCATGCCCTGAGATAACATCACCATCATATCCCCTTGACGAGCATCTTCTGCCTTAAAAACAAATTGCAATCAGATGTTTTTCTCAAAACACTCATCTGTGCCCCACCCAACATCATCTCTCCCGAAATGTTATGATCATCTTCTAGCCTTGCTCTCAGCACCCAGAGGTCTTCCCCACTCTCAAGTGTAGCCAGAGGGATCCTTCTTAAAACATAAACTAGATAGACCTGTGTGATGGTGTGTGCCTGTAGTCCCAGCTATTCAGGAGGCTGGGGTGGAACTCCTGCGTTAGTCCAGGAGTTTGAGGGCAGACTGGGCAACATAGCAAGACCTTGTGCTGTTAAAAAAAAAATTGTTTAAAATAAAATATTAAAAAATATAAGTTAGGAAACAGATTGAGAACGTTCTCTGCTGAAAACATTCTAACAATTTCCCATCTTGCCTGCAGTAAAAGCCACAGAGCTTCCCACGGTCTCCAAGACCTCACACCATCACACTGCCTATCTGCTGACCACACCTCCTATCACTCTGCTCCTTTCTCCCGCTGCTCCAGCAGCCCTGGGTTCCTGTCTCTGCCTCAAACAGGCCAGGCAGGCTCCTGCCTCAGGGCCTCAGTGCCTGCTGAAGAAAAAAGTTTCTTGAGGCCAGGACACTCTGCCCTCCACAGAGAAGGCTCTGTTAATCAACCAAATGAATAAACACTGTGGATCATTTAGAACTGTCTCTAGAGAAGCCGGTAAGGAAGTAATTTAAACATTCTACATACTGTATTATCATGGCTGAGAGAAAAGCTCTCCACTGAACTATTTGGGGTTTCCCTACTGGAATATGTCTCAGCACTATGTTAGCCCATTAGCAAGCTCTAAGAGGAAGACTTGTTATGCAGCATTTCCTAAATCACTTTTTATGCAGAGAATTTAGATAGAATAACATGAATCCAGAAAATATGCTGGGGGCATCTTTTTCGATGGGTGTTGATTATATATGCCTAGGTACTTCAGTATCCGCTTATACCCTTCCAATAAATGACACAAAGAATGATGATGAAAGAGATAGAGACAGGAAATCAGAGACAATGACAAATTCAAAGAAGCAAACACAGAGGCAGGCAAAGAAATAGCAAGGGGCAGTGGGTGAGGTTTCTCTCACTCCAAGTCTTCCCTAATCAGGGAATGCTGAACACAGAGGCATGAACTCAGAACATTCCCTGAAATACTACATTTTAGAAATGAACAGAGTGAAGGTTTTAATAAGGAGATTCAGGAGTTGAAGCTCTATCTGTATGGTAATAGCTGGGATTTAGAAGTTATTTTACTATTAACCCAAATATCTTCCACATATTAACCTGAGTTTTAAAGTACCCTGTCTTGCTAAGACATCCGCAAACACTCAAGAGATGAATTTCGTATTTTTAAATAAGATAGAGTTTTGGTGAATTTGCCCAGCTGGTCTCCGTCCATCACAGTAAATGTATCCAGAGCAGTATCTGGTGCTCAATACAGCACCAGGCCAAACAATCCGGACTGAGAAGCTTTTGAAACTTTCTTCCCATTCCATTAAAGGGCGGTGAAATGAAATTCTATGCCAGGGATTTAAAGGGAAGAGAGGAAATAGACTTTCTTTCAAACTTGACTCCTTTCTATTTCTTATAAATCTTTCTGACTGTCCCTTCTGAGTGACGGTGGCACTAAAGAACTTGCTAAAGGCTTTAGATTTAAGATGTCTTGAAACCTTCCCGCTCAAATTTTGACAGGACAAGAAAAAAAGGCAGTTGGTGGTGTTGCTGATACACAGGCCCATAAATCCTCTTGACCTGAACTTACAATACAACTGATCCGGCGGCCTGAAGTCTCTAACTTCAGTGCACAAAGGTCTCCCCAGCCAGCTTTATTTGAGTTCCTGAGCTTGGAAGTGGATTCTGAGAAGAATAGTGTTCAAAGCTCCAGGAACAAATGTTGCAAAAAAGAATAAGAGGAAAAAACTTGAAGCTTATAAAGAAGAAGAAGAAGAAGAAAAAACCTGTACAGCATCTAAGTGAAGCCTTTTCAACAAGTCAGACCTCAATATAAAACTGAACTACGAAGTGTATATTTTTAAAACAGATTTTAAGGTATTTAACATTATAAGATACATACATCTAGATAGTAAAATGATTACTATAGTGAAACATATTAATATATCTATCATTTCCCATAGCTACCCATGCCCTGCTGTAAGAGCAGAGATAATCTACACATTTAGCAAAAATCCTGAATACTGCATACAACGCGTTTTTATTAACTATAGTCCCTCTGCTGTACATTAGTTCTTCAGACTTGTTCACTGTACATACCTGCTACTTTCTATCCTTTCACCTTTTTTGTTGTCCTCGTTGGAAGAGAAGAAGTCAAAAATACCAAAAATTCAACATAAAAACACCTCCTAAAGAATCTGTTAGTCTCTCATGTAGTTTATTATCAAAATTCCATTATTGTGGTCTGGAATAAAAAAGTTCACAAGTTTTAGTACAGCAGTAACTGTAAAATACAAACTGGATTTCAAGGACATAGTATAAAAATAGAATGTACTATGTCTCAGTGATACCTTTTTATATTGACTTTATGTTAAAACAGTATTTTGGAATATATCAGGGGAAATGTAGATTATTAAAATCAACTGAAAATGAATTTCTTTGATAATAAATATTCTTGTATAATATAAATTGTATTATTCTATAATATAAAAACATTTGTTAAAATAATATCTTCCTTTTTACCTCTTTTAAGGGGGCTTCTGAAAATTTAAAATGACAATGTGTGGTTCACATTACATTTTTACCAGACAGTATTGCTCTCAGTGATTAAAAATAGACTGAAGTGGTCAATCCAGATAAAAAGCCTACTATTTTGCACAGATAGCTCTAGGCATAGTGCTGACTATATTTTCTATTCCCTTCATATCTCTCTGTATGTTTTACTATAGGTTCAGCCATCTCTGAACATTTGAAGCTCTTTCATTTTCTTTCCTATGATACAGGTTGAGCATCCCAAATCTTAAAAATCCAAAATCTTCAATGCTCTAAAATCTGACACTTTTTGAGCTCTGACATGATGCCACAACTGGAAAATTCCACACCTGACCTCATGTGATGGGTTGCAATGAAAATGCACTCACAACTTTGTTTCATCCATAAAATTATTCTAAAATTACATAAAATTACCTTCAGGCTATGTATTTAAGGGGCATATGAAACATAAATGAATTTTGTGTTTAGATTTGAATCCCATCCCCAAGAAAATTCGTTATATATAAATAAATATTCTCAAATAAAACAAATTAAAAAACTGAACATTTCTGGTCCCAAACATTTCAGATGAGGAACACTCAACCTGTACAATAAACAATAGTTAAGATTCTTAAAAAATGACTTCTATCTACTGTGTCAGTGGTTCTGAAAACAACCTAAAACAATGAAACGAAAAACAGCAAAATTACCTAATAAAACGAATTATGGTTAAGGTGTCGGAGATACTGGAGCCCAGATTCTGGAGTACTAACGGTAAGTCTCAGCCAAGCCACTTACCATTGCAGAAACTCAGTCTTTCCATCTTTAAGATGGGTATAAGAAGAGTCCCTCTTTATAAGGCTGACATGAAGAAACATCTAGAAAGTGCCTGACATAGGTCATGTCTATTAAATTGCATCTACAATATCATCGCTATTACCACTACCAACACCAGTATCAGTGACTTCAACCACAACCACCACTACCGTAAGTCTTCTATCTGGTTGTGAGGGTCACCACGGTCACTAAGTTTCTACACTGAGAATATCTCCAACTTAACCAGGTTTTCTTTTCAGAGCATGCCATCTCCTTAACTGTAATTCTCAGTATGATTCAAATAGCTATCAGCACACCACATATCGGTGACACACCATCAAACAGCCCTGAGCCAAGTTCATGTCTAAGGATGACTGTGATGAGGAATGCCAGACATCATGGAGATTTACCAAGCCAGGGACCAAAGCTCTTTTACCTCACAAAACCTGCACGCTTGCTTTGCACAACCAAGCATTAACTTCTCCACTGAGTATTCTCTAAGTACTAGGGCATCTTCAAATGTTCCTCTTAATTAACACAGGACATTCACATAAAAGATCAGCCAGATGGAAATTAAACATTTCACTAGCAAAGGATGAAACATTCTGCTCTAAAATGGAATCTTTATTTCAATAAAGTCATTAACTAAATTTCAACCAATTCCTTTCTCATTTGATGGAAGTCACTACAAGGCAAAACATAATTGGCTACACCACAGAATAGCAAACACCAGATAACCACAGGATGATCTCTCTAACACGTCCACGCTCCATGAAGAGGCAGGACAGGGAAAACAGGTATTATCTTAAGCTTCATGACAAAGGACTCTGAGAAAAAAAGAAACATTTCAGAGAACCTATGAAAGGTGTTAGCCAGCTTACTATAGGCGGAGAGTAAGGGAAGGGTTCCCGTAGAACCTCCGACCCGCCTCATGTGTTTACACCAGATATTTTGTGCAGATAAGGGTACCTGCACAGGGAGCCTGCCTAAATATGCCAGCGGTGGAAAATTCAATTCCTTAACACATGCACAGGAGAGAAATAAATCAATATGAAGCAGCTCAGTCTAACGGCCCACATGCACACTGGAAGGATGGGGTGGAGCCACCAGGAATTCATGCCATATACAAACGAGGAACCCAGCCTCATCAGTTTTTTAGACAGGAGTCGGGGTATTCAACTGGGAAGGGGGCAACTGGAAACCTTTCTCCAGGACCCTTCTTTTTGGTGAAGGCTTTCCCTTCACTTAATAACTTCTACTACACTCACTCTCTGGTGTCCGCGTGCCTAATTTTTCCTGGTCATGAGATAAGAACCTGGACCTCACTTAGCTTAGCTAAAGGAGCAAAAATCCTGCATCACCTGTAACAATTCCAGGAACTGACAGAAAGTACACAACACGGGGGAAAAACTGTCATATTGGAAATGTTATTTTTAATAGAAATTATCTCAGACCCCCTCTGATGACGATTCTCTCTAATGGTAAGATAGCATCAAGTTCATAAAGATGCTAAAAAATTGTTTCTTGAACAAGCCAAGATGTCTTTATAGTTTTATTTTTTATATTATTTTATTAGAGATAAGAGTCTCATTATGTTGCCCAAGCTGGTCTTGAACTCCTGGGCTAATGAGATGCTGCTGAGTAGCCAGCACTACCAGCCTGGGCAACACAGCAAAACTTCATCTCAAAAACAAAACAGAAAAGAAAAAAGAAACCAAAACAACAATTTATTTGAACAGGACCCTATTTCTTAAAAGGAATATGGACTAAAGGTTGAGAGGAGAAAAGTATAAACTTACATTTCCAAAACAGTGATATTATGAACTTACACACACACACACACACACACACACACACACACACACACACACACACACAAAAGAGAGGGACAGAGGCCATATAAGTTTGGGGAAACATTGTGTTAAACAAAGGTAAACAGATTCTTCAGTGGAGGACTCGTCAAAGCCCTTAATACACCAATGTACAAATAAATCTTCAAGAAAGTATTTCATCCATCATACTGATTTCCAGGCCAAGCATGGTGGCTCATGCCTGAAATCCCAGGCTTTGGGAGGGTGAAGAGGGAGGATTGCTTGAGATCAGTTCAAGACCAGCGTGGGCAACATAGCAAGACCTTGTCTCTACAAAAAATAAAAAACATTAGCTGGGCATGGTGGTGTGTGGTTGCAGCCCCAGCTACTCAGGAGGTTGAGGCAAGAGAACTGCTTGAGCCCAGGAGGTTGAGGCTACAGTGAGCTGTGATCACGCCCTCCAGCCTGGGTGACACAGTAAGACCTTGTCATTCATACATACATACAAACATGTATACATAAACTTATTCCAGCAGTGAAGGAGGGATTATTTAAGGGGTGCTATCCAACCTGACATGTAGTCTAGGCTTTAGAATATCATGCTGCCAAAGCTCTGGATCCATGTGGGCCTCAAATCCTAGATGGGCTGGTCCACATCTGAGGAAGGCAGGAAACTGAGTGCCTGCATCACTGTGGTGAGGGTGGCGCTGTGCAAGGCCTTTGTGTATGACACAACTGGACGTGCTTACCAGAGAGAAGGAACGCATTCTCTCACCTGAGCCATAACCTAGGGGTCATTACAAGACAACTCTTCAACCAAAATATGACAGAAGTACTCCAGGGAAGAACCCCGATCGACTTCATAAAATGCATGGCAAATCATTAGGAAGGCTCTCAGGAGGAAGGCAGGATTTGAGCAGACAGGAGGGAGTGCAGTAGGAGGTCAAGGTAACACACCTGAAGACATGGATATTGAAGACAATTGCAGGCCCAAACAGAATGTTCAAATGAGAATCGATCACAGAACAAGGTCAGCCTAAAACTAGCAACTTCTGGCTGGACAATCCTGAACTGTGTCCAAGTATGCTGTACAATATGAAGACAAAGACGGGAGGAGGAAGAGAGAAGTACCGGGACACATCCACCCCACAGGGAGACACATGATTTTACCTGCTTGTGTCATGGTTGTAACTACCCAGTAGTGCTCTTTAGACATAAGCCATTGAGGTCACTCAATAGACACAAGACCCATACAATGGCCCTGGATATTTTTTCAAGACCAAATGGTGTTTTGTTGTTGTTATTTATGAATTTGCTACCAAAACTAATTTAGTGGTAAAACCAGATATGAAGAAATGTGAAGCTATGTAGAGTACTGGTATTTCCACTTAGTGTGACTGTTCATTTGCTTGTTATAGGAATATTAATGAATGTAAGGATGTAGTTCCCGACCTTACTGGTTGCCTTCTGAAATATACATGGCACATGGGCTCTAACAGGGCCAGTACTAGTCCGTGGCCTGTTAGGAAACGGGCCGCACAGCAGGAGGTGAGTGGTGGGCAAGGAGCATTACCGCCTAAGCTCTGCCTCCTGTCACATCAGCGGCATCAGATTCTCATAGGAGCACAAATCCTATTGTGAACTGCACATGCAGGGGATCTAGGTTGCATGCTCCTTTTGAGAATCCAACTAATGCCTGATGATCTCAGGTGGAACAGTTTCATTCTGAACCCCCGACCCCGCCCAGTCCATGGAAAAACTGTCTTCCACAAAACCAGTCCCCATGTCAAAAACGTTGGGGACCGCTGGGCTATAATACCTTTCTAAGAAAGATTCTGAATTCTAAAACATCTGGCCTCAAGAGTTTCAGACAAGGGATTGCAGTCCTGTACCATATGGTAATGTGTACATGGTATACATTAGGAAAAATGCCTTTGCTTCTATTCACTCACTAAAATGCTCTGAACAGAGCTGAAATGAACCAGCTGTGACTTTTACCAGAAGGGGCACATACAATCAATTTGGATCATTTAAGCTTATTGAAGACTTCAACTCATAAAGCACCAGTAAGTCTGAATCAACAACTCCCGTGATCTTTTATTGTCATAAATAAGATTTTAATTACCTCAAACAACAAGCATGCAATGAACTCCCCACTTTAATGGAGTTCTCAAAGGTTTTACCTGGAGGTTTCTCTTTGTATTAACTGCAACTTTGGTTATTAGTGGAAATGCAGCATGATTAAATTTCTATTAGTGTTATATGAACCTTTATTTAAGTTACCAACCACAGAACAGGAATGAGTGTGGAATAGGAAAAAAGTTTAGGATACGATAGAAGCTGTCACAGATAACTGTGGCTGGACTGACAACAGAAAGCTGACTAGCCACAGAAGAACTGGAACAGGTCATCCTGTTTTAATGACTGGAATATTCTGATTTTTTTTACTTTAAGGACACTTAATCACATCTACAAAGTCTGTTGTGCCACATAAAGTAACATATTTGCAGCAGACATTTGGAAGAAGAGACATTATCTTGCCTACCAAAATCTCTACTGGCCTCTTTATTCCTTAAACTTAACAAATACCACCTGCCCCACGGCTTTTGCATATCCTTATTCTACTAGGAAGCTCCAATTCGTCTTTTCCATCTAATAAGTATCAATGTCTCCATTGAAAGCTTCCATCCCCTATCAAAATATCCCTCTACTTCAGAGACTATAATACAAATGAAATTACATAGATAGTTACATGACCAATGTTTAATTTCTGTGTCACCACTGGAGTGTAAACACCTTGAAGGCAGGAACTGTGACTTTCTGACTTATCTTTGTGTACCAGCCCACGTACAACAGAAGATACTCAAGAAAAATGTGCTGCTAGGCAAGGAATAATGCTCAGTAACAGGAGGTGAGGGCATCTGAGGATCCAAATTGGGTTCAGTCTCTAAGGCATGGCATTGTAATGTGACTTCAACTTTCTTTTCTAACTTTAACTGAGCTGTAAAGAACACTGGTTACTGAAGAGCTTTCATCTTGTTTTGTTTGTACAAGGGCTTTCTTTGTTAACTATTAGACTGGATGTTTTTAAGTGCAGGAACTACAAGACTGAGTCCAGGATTCCAGCCAGAAAAATTCAGAGAGCTTTAATTTCTGGATGCCTACAAAGTTGTCTCAGATGACCTCAAAGAATTCCTGGGAAGCAACAAAACCTACAAAGTTGAGTTTGCTGCCATTTACCCTCAGGGAGCAGATCCAGCTTCCTGTGGGGCATATGTTTAAAATTCAGCCTGCAGAGCCGCAGCACAGAGGGAGCTGTTAAAATTCCCAAGGTCGTGACTGCATCTCAAGCAGATACTAAAGAAACCAGGAACAGCAATGCCGTTACACATGAGGCAAGGTACATTTACTCTCTAAAACCCAAAGAGGATGGAATGACTTCCCAAGAAACAAGTCCTCTTTATTCAAATGTATTTTAAATGATGCTACTTAGATAAAGAAATGCTCAATTCCACTAAACACACTGCTTTCTCCACTCCAGAATCTCACCACAGTGACACTAGTGACATTTTGGGGTTGGATGATTCCTTTTAGTGGGGGCTGTCCTCTACATTGGGATGTATAGCAGTATCCCTGGCCTCTACCAACCAGAAAGTAATGCCATAACACTTCCAACAATGGCAATAACCAGAAATGTCTCCAGACATGACCTAATGCCCCAGGGTGCAGGGGGGAGATGCTGTCCCCAGCTGAGAACCACAGCCATATTCTACCAATCCTAGTACAATCTTCAACAATGATTCTTCTGTAGCCCTCATACATACTGCATGCAAAACAAATAATTAATGTCCCCAATGTTGATAAATTACTCCATGATAAATTAAATTTTCTTATTTCCATTCTAGTTTTTGGGAAAACAATTGTAGTTATGTCAAAAGAAATAAACCAAGTGTAAGATGCTCAAATAGTATAAAAATTGTAAGGAGAGATGGGTATTAATGAAGAACTCGAATAAAGCAACTTAACATGAAATATCACAGACATACTTCGGGCAAAAGCAAGCAACTTTCTTGTGCATATTTTAAAGGTAAATGTAATGCAGTTACTTAATCTCTGAAATTCAAGTTCCTCCAAATATGCCGTTAATATGTTTATCACATTTTCAGAAAACAAGCTACGAATCAGATGGACTTCAATGAGGAACCCAATTGATATAGGCAGCCATATCATCTGACATTATTTAAAAGAAAAATATCCAAACAACCTGGTTAAACAATAAGCCTGGGCATGGTGGCTGCCATTTCTAATTAGCTTCTGAATTCAATGGCTCCCTCTGAGAAATGGAAAACTGAAATAGTCACCAAAAGTCACGTGTTTCAAAAGAATATTAATCTGTGGCCGGGCGCCGTGGCTCACGCCTGTACTCCCAACACTTTGGGAGGCCGAGAAAGGTGGATCATTTGAGGTCAGGAATTCAAGACCAGCCTGGCCAACATGGTGAAACCTCGTCTCTACTAAAAATACAAAAATTAGCCAGGCGTGGTGGCACACGCCTGTAATCCCAGCTACTTGGGAGGCTGGGGCAGGAGAATTGCTTGAACCCAGGAGGCAGAGATTGCAGTGAGCTGAGATCATGTGCCTGGGCAACAGTGAGACTCCATTTCAAAAAAAGAAAGGAAAAAAAGGGTATTAATGTCTTTGATACATTATTCCCAGAATCAAATGTAAAGAGGAGACTGGTCATTCTGGGCATGAGGAAGTGTAATTACACAGAGGCAAGGTTCCCAGTTCCCAGCTCTAGAGGTCTTCTTTTCCAAGGTAGCCATCTGATTGAGTTTTTAAGCTTTCAGGACAGGTCTTTTGTCCAAAACAACAGGAAATGAACAAACCGCAACCCAATTCTAAGACAAAGAGGCTTCAGAGCAAAGCTGGCTGGACACAAAGCTGCCCCTTCAACTCATATTGCCAATGGGAACCTGTCAGCAAGTCCAGAAGGAAAATCCTACACTTAAGAACATGATGTAATTTTGCTTCTAGGAATCAAGTTTTCCAAGTACAAATAAAGCTAAGACTTCTAAGAAATGATTCATTCCATTTTAAGGGTGGAAGAGAACCCATTAAGTAGAAACCCAACTCATGAAAGATATCATTATTGTGACTAGGATAGGAAGTTCCACAGATAGAGGAGTCCTAATGCAGGAAGAATTCTGCTACTGACAATTCCTCAGCTTAACAAGAAAAAACACGAAGCATTTTCTCAGAGTAGTTATCTCTGGTTTCTCCAGGAACAGTGGATAAGAAACAAATCTGCGTGGCCATATAAGCATCTATAGAAAAATAAAAATTATTTTCTTATCGTGTAGGGGTTCTTCACCAGAGCTTCACGGATACTTACAGGGTTCAAAAATGGGCCTGAGGAGCTAGGGAGAATGATGAAATCCTATCAGTTACATGTAAATCTATGTGTAGATACACACATGTGTCTTCTTTGTGAAGGGGGTCTCAAGAATTCATCAGATTATCAAAGCAGGACAAGACTTAGAAGCTATGAAATTCTAACAGCTGAAAACCTTCTTGGCCATGTGGCTCCTTTGATTAACGTATGTTACCAGTGAAAAGTCACTCCACGTTTGAGTACAGCCATAGGCTAGAACTGTTACTGAAACACCCGGGGTTCAGACTAGGTCCGGTTGCTTGCTGCACAGAAAGCCAATCACTGAGATGACAAGCATTGCCAAGGAAGGCTTTAATTGGGTGCTGCAGCCGAGAGAGGAGATGTGAGCTCAGTCTCAAATCCAGCTCCCTGATTGACTAAAACTAGAGATTTATATAACATGGAAGAAACGTAACAATGTGTAAGAAAACAAGAACTAAGGAGGGGTAAAAAGGCATTTGGTGCAATGGTCTGGTGCACTTCAGTCCTCTGATACTTTTTTGAGAGGCCTGAAGGTCCTTTCCTGAGGAAGGAACTCAAATAAAACAAATACAAGTGTGAAGCTTTAATAGCAGAAGGGCCAATTTCTATGTTTATCCAAAACAACTGTCTATGGGACTCTTGGGCAGGTTTCAGAACCACATTCATTTTGTTCTTCCATACACTTCTAAGGCTTACCACATGGGGGACCTACCAAGAAACAAACATGTTCATCACAACAAAAGAACAGTCACACAACAATCATGATTAAAGGAAATACATAAGGTTGGCATTGGAAGAGATGTGCTCTCCCTACCCAACATTAATAAAGGAGTTGGAGACGTGCTCCCTCCCTCACCCTGGCTCTAAAGCAGATACACAGCAGCATCTGACCTAGTGCACCCACACCCTTCTACTGTCCAGCAGGATGGATCACTGAGAAGACTGACACAGCAGAAGCAAAATGTCACCATCAATCCTAACAAAATTAACAGTGACTCATACCACCACAGCCTCTTTTTCAACAGCCACTGGGAGCAAAAAAAACCTTACAACTTTGCTACCAAGAGAAGGTTCTGAGACTCCTCTACATGTTGCCAACTTTTCTATTTTCTTAAGGGTGAAAATGAAGTCAACCCAGTTTCATACATAATGTCATCTTTCAAAAATGGGAACAGACAGTGAAAAGAAACTGTGTCAAATGAAACACATGATGAACATCATCAACCAGCAGTGAGTCTACTCAAACCACGATGCCTGTGACTTCTGTGTTTCTCCAGTTAAACAAACGCAAGAAACAAGGATGGATACCCACCTGCCATACTACGGATAAAGGGTTTCCAGAGAGATGAAGTTAGGTACTGTACAGGTGTGATTTGCAAAATGACTGAGGGTAAGGGCATAGCATCTGATTAACATAAAGACCGAAGCACAGCTACACGTTGAGATCTTGACTTTCTCTCACCTCAACAGGAAACCTCCTGCCATCGATGCTGTGTTCAGAGCCCACTGAGCCATTGCTGTGGCCCCAATGAAATTCCACCTTCTCGGCTTTGAATCTGCCAGGCAGACCAGCTCCACTGACAAAATAGTCGTCTTTCAGAAGGATGGCAACTGTGTGAAACGAATGAGAAGAGAGGAAAACAAACTGAGTTTCAAAATCAAACCGAATTTTCCTGTTACTTCTAATAAAGTTCATGACTACCATGATGTGAATTATGTCCTCATGCACCTGTGAAAAAATACATTGAACACACCCGCCTGAATAAATTAGTTCATTCTAGCTGCAGAATGCTCTCAGAGCATCAGTTGGCCCTAAATCATGACACTTTCCAGAGAATGATCTCAGAATTACTTATCCATTTAACAGATTTTTAAAAAATGGAGACAATGACAGAATAAGTCACTCTGAATCAGTGTCTCCTAAAACTGCTTGATGGTCAAAATCGTCTAGAGAGCAAGATTCTTCTTTTTAAGCACTGATTCATGGGGCTACCCCAAGATTCAAGGTCTGGAACCAGATAGGAAATATATAATCAGCCAGATGCAATAGGCATGTTTCTTTGGTCAGAAAATGCAGGCAAGATATCAGGAAACAAAAATTTGTGGGTGCTTCCAATATTAAGGCAACAGTAAGTGGGAAGAGAGCTGGGAGTCTGTTATTTAATAACAGTACCCAGGGAAGTGTAATGCAAAATCTACTCTTGAAGTCACTCAAATACTGGCAGATAACTAGTTTTCTCTATTTTTTCTTTTAGTTCCAAGCAAAAAATAATTTCCCTTAACCCATCCAAAGAACACATGAGAAGCATCCACAACATAGGGAACCTCAATTAAATTCCAACCCTAAATTTCAAAAATATACTGCTCTTTCTTGAAATACAGGAAGGAGAAATTGAGAATAACTTGGATTTACACTAACAAAAAAATATTTTTCCAAAAGGAATATAATGTCTAAATAAAAAACAAATTCTTTTCAAGTGATATATTCCCTTTTTTTGTTTCTCTAGAAGTGAATTCATTCATTCACTCATTCATTCAATAAATACTTATTGGCTGCTAAATACATGTAAGGTGCCAAACAATATACCGAATGGTTTGTGATCGAAAGCCAAGCTTGCGTAAGCCATGGGAAATTGCTTATCCTCATTGTCTCCTCTTCCTAAAGGGATCCTAGTTAGAGCTTTAGTGAGAAATCCTGCATGAAAATTAGGTCTCCATAAAAGATAGGGACTAGGCTAATGACCCATTTCTAGAATACTGCAATTAGTTTCAGTACTTCTCTATGTAAAGGAAGCATTAAAAGCAAGTGAAGGAACTTTCTCATATAAATCCCTTTTTATTGTATTCAAAAGGCAGTTTTTCTCCAACTTTTGAAAAAATATACAAGGAATGCCCAATTAGAAGAACAGCAAATTACAGGATAAAATGAAGTAAAAGCAAGTGTTTCTTGTGCCAATTAAATATGCCACAGCACTGTGCCACCTTCACCCTGTGTTGGGCATCTTTTAGAACAGGGGTCATAAACTTTTCCTGTAAAGGGCCAGTTGGTAAATATTTTAGGCTTTGCAGGCCAACTGGTCTCTAGTGTAACTACTCACTCTTTATAGCACAGAAGCAGCCAAAGATAATACTTAAATGAATGGGTGAGGCTATGTTCCAATAAACCTTTATTTAACCACACCGATATTTAAATTTGACAAAATTTTCAATGTGTCATGAAATATTACACCTTTTGATTTTCATTTAATTATTTAAACCTGTAAAAATGAGAGACTTATCATTGTGTGACATAAATATAGTATCTTAGAAGATAATATCTAAAATCTTATATAAAATACATCTATGTATACAGACATTAGAAAATATCTTCTAAAATATTATATTATACTAACCACATACCTTTAGTTTGATGTCAAAACATTTAGGCATTAGCTCGGTAGTGTTTCAAACACTGTTGATCCTTCTCAGCCAGTTGTAAGTTCCAAAGGACGAAGGCAAAACATTTTGATTCCATCTGTTACAATATACCCAGGGAATCAGCAGCATCTTATAAATATTTGATTTTACCTAAATCATTTATATCTCTGTCAGGGGTCATTTTACTTGTTTTATATGAATAATTAAAAGCATAATTAGAGAACTGTACAATCTGAAACATTAATCTCATTTTTCATTTTACAGTGTTTCTCACCAGAGCACACAGCATGTTACATGTCCACCCACCCCTTCCAAAAATGTCATATATTTTTGTTTACACATGAAACTGGAATGAGAGAACTTTCCCAGCTAACACATTTTCTGATGACAGGTGTAACACTGAACTGTTTGAAACAGAATATACCAAAGGTAGTCACTGCAGAGCACAAGATGTCATGCATACGAGCTCAAGACACATTGGGACTCCATTCTGCCACTTAACAGTGGTGTGACCTCAGGCATGTTACCCAACTTCTCTGTGCCTCAGTTTCCGCCACTGTTCAAATGGGATAATTACTGCAGTGCCTACCTGGCTGGGCTATTTTGACACCTGGAGAAAAATCACACTGGGAAAGCAGATGATCCAGGGCCAGGAAGCCAGCAAGCACATATTCAGTGGCAGTTTTTTCAAACTCATTTCTAGAATCAAGGCTGGAGCTCCTGGACAGCACAAAAGACTGGCCACATAGGTGTAACTCTCTGTTTTCAGAGAAAGTTATACTTTAAAGCAATACTGTCTTTCCCACACAAGTGTCATTAGAGGCAGGGACAATAGCAAGAGCAGGGATGGCTCAAATACTATTTGGGAGGAGATCTTTTATTTTATTTTATTTTTTGAGATGGCGTCTACCTCTGTCAGTTCTGAACAGCAGGGAAGTGAGAAGCCTTCTCAAGAGAATGTTCAAAACCTAAAGCAATATGGAAACATCTGCATGCCAAAAAGGATGTGACACTGGTCTCCTTTTTCTCTGGATGCTTCTCTCTGGATGTCTTTTCCCACATGTCTTCCTCTTTTCTGTTACTTAGGTGTACACCATTCTTTCTACATTCTAAGTTCTCTGTAATTTGGCACTCAAGTCTGCCCTGGGTAAGAATATACGGGCAGAAACAGCAATAAGATACCATTTGGAGTCTATCAAATTGGTAAGGACTTTTTTTTTTTTTTTTTTTTTTTTTTTTTTGAGACAGAGTCTCGCTCTGTCACCCAGGCTGGAGTGTAATGGCATGATCACTGCTCACTGCAGCCTCAGCCTCCCGGGTTCAAGTGATTCTCCTGCCTCAGTGTTCTGAGTAGCTGGGATTATAGGCATAAGCCACCATGCCTGGCTAATTTTTGTATTTTTAGTAGAGACAGGGTTTCACCATGTTAGCCAGGCTGGTCTCTAACTCCTGACCTCAAGAGATTCACCCACCTTGGCCTCCCAGTGCCTGGATTACACAGGTGTGAGTCAGTGTGCCCAGACTGGGCCTGGGGGAGAGATCTTAAGTACTGGGTAGATGCTTTTAGTACACTAAAACCCAGAATAAAAAAGATACTGCCTTTTCTGAATTATTTCTATCTTTTTGATCAAAGAAAATAAAATCATAGTTGGGTGCTAATATAACCCGTATAGTTCCCTGATACTCACTTATTTCCCAATTTTACTCGAGTAAGCATAACGCTAAAATTTAATAACATGAGCAAGGTTGATTTATTTTTGTAGATTATGGATATATTTCTAGCAGTAAGTTTCTACCAGTCAATCAGAACTGGTTTTTCCAACAATGGTGTTGATAAAGAGTTTTCTTTTAAAATCAATTCATTTAATCAAAATGAAGTAAGTAAATTAGAAGAAAATAGCACTATAAAAATAATAAATACAGCCGGGCGCGGTGGCTCACTCCTGTAATCCCAGCACTTTGGGAGGCCAAGGCAGGCGGATCACGAGGTAAGGAGACCGAGACCATCCTGGCTAACATGGTGAAACCCCGTCTCTACTAAAAATACAAAAAATTAGCCGGGCGTGGTGGTGGGTGCCTGTAGTCCCAGCAACTCGGGAGGCTGAGGCAGGAGAAGGGTGTGAACCTGGGAGGTGGAGCTTGCAGTGAGCTGAGATTGCGTCACTGCACTCCAGCCTGGGCGACAGAGCGAGACTCTGTCTCAAAATAATAATAATAATAATAATAATAATAATAATAATAATAATAATAAATACAAATAAAATTTAATCTAAAAATTAAAACAACGGCAGGAAAAGCTGAATCTGGATAAGGCACAAACTGGAAGGTGCCAAGCTAACAGCTAAAGACAGGAGAAGAATGAATGGTGTTATAGACCGAATGTTTATCTCCCTGGAAACTCACAAATTGAAACCCCAATCCCCCATGTAATGGTATGATGAGTCAGGGCCTTTGGGAGGTGATTAGGCCATGAGGGTGGAACCCTCATGAATGGGATTAGTGCACTTAAAAAAGAGATCCCCAGGCCAGGCACAGTGGCTCACACTTGTAATCCCAGTGCTTTGGGAGGCCGGGGGTGGAGGATCACCTGAGGTCAGGAGTTTGAGACCAGCCTGGCCAACATAGTGAAACTCCGTCTCTACTAAAAGTACAAAAAGTTAGCCGAGTGTGGTGGCAGGCACCTGTAATCCCAGCTACTCAACAGGCTGAGGCAGGAAAATTGCTTGAACCCGGGAGGCAGAGGCTGCGGTGACCGAGATCATGCCACTGCACTCCAGCCTAGGTGACAGAATGAGACTCTCAAAAAAAAAAAAAAAAAAAAGAGGCCCCCAGTTAGCTGCCTTTCCTTCTACCATGGAATGTGAGAAGTTATCATCTATGAAAGAAGCAGGACCTCACCAGACACTGAATCTGCTGGTGCCTTAATCTTGGACCTCCATCCTCCAGAACGCTGAGAAATTTCTATTGTTTAGGCCACCCAGTTTATGTTATTTTGTTATAGCAGCCTGAACTAACTAAGACAGTTGGGCTAAGACAGAAAGACAGGAAAGGTCTATGTGGCAAACAAAGTTTCTAGAACTATCCTGATTGTGATGAATGTAGATTGTGATGAAATAAAAGCAGAATGATGGAGAGAACAGAAGAAGCTGGAAACTTCACAAGAAGAGTCCAAAAGTCCACAGCTGTGGCTACGTATGGGCTCTGGAGGTCTATATCTTCCTGATACAAGAAGTAAATTTCTGAGCACGGTGCACACATGGAGCTTAGGAGCTGGCCTGTGTAGCCAGTAAGTCCAAACTTGAATCCTAGTTCTGCCACTGTCCACTTACGAGAAAGTTAATGCACTTCTTGGTGGCTTCGTTCCTATTCCGTAAAATTGGAATAAGATAGCAGCTACTTCACAGGTAAGTTAAGAGGTTCACGAGGGCTGATATGCGAAGAACGCTCACAGCAGCAATTCATACACATCACAGAATAGCATTGGTGTTATGCAACCTTAAGGAAGGTTATTATCCTAGGGAAGGATCCACAGCTTTCACCAGATTCTCCTTATGTCTGGGGCTCCCCATGATGTAAAGACCTCCAGGCTATGCAAAGGGCCAGGACAAAGTACAGGTCAGTTCACATCTTAAATGAGGAATTAGTTTTCTCCTGAACTGGAAGGGTTGACTAAGTGCCTGGCATTCATAAGCATTCTTTGCAGGACATCCCCCAACTGTTTATAAATTAAATTCAACATGTGTGTATAACACAGGCTAAAGCAAATGTTCACACTAAAATCTGAGTAAACAGCAGCAGGTGCCAAAAGAAAAATGGAAGAGAGGAAAACTAGCAGTTTACTATCATATCCTCCTACCCTGATGCACCGTTGCCAAGACTATAAGGTAGAAAAAAAAGCCTACCATTATGGACCCTAATGATGGGATCCCCAGACCACTTTCCACAATACCTGTGACATCAGAGGGATGCCCTGGGGCTCCCAGTAAAAGGGAAACGCTCTTCTCTGAAGGTCAGAATGCACTGGCTGTCGTTACAGCCTTCCACTAATTTCCCTGTAGACACTGACATGTATGTTTTTCAAATACTCAACAAATATTTACTGAGTAATCACTGGCGGAAAAAGTTGGGTAAATCAGACACAACTCTTGCCCTTCTGGAACTTATGGCTAATGGGAAAGACAGGTCTCAAGAA